>NC_056729.1:1947509581-1947559956 GCF_019279795.1 Protopterus annectens | reverse complement strand
GTGGGTAAATTTTGACTGTGAATGGCCTCAAAAGCATTGATCCCTACACAGAAAAACAAACACACACACAGAGTTTTATCATTGTCATGTCTGGGATTAGAACTTCTACCTAACTAGTACATCACACTACAGCATTACACATATATAGCATGCTCCATAGAGCTTATAGGGCTAGTCTTTCCCCAAAGGTGTATTTCAAAGTGAATGACATCAGCAGGCTTGCCAAAGTAGTGCAATGGAAAGTGTATTGATTGTGAATGGCCTCAAAAGTATTGATCCCTACACGGACAAACAAACACAGAGTTTCATAGTTGCCGTGTCTGGGATTAGAACTCCTACCTAACTAGTATATCACACTACAGCATTAAGCAGTTATAGCTTGTGCCCCGGAGCTTATAGGGCTACTTTTTCCCCAGATGTGTAATTCAAGGTGAATAACATCAGCAGGCTTGCCAAAGTAGGGCAATGAAAAGTGTAGTGACTGTGAATGGGCTTAAAAGCATTGATCCCTACAGACAAACAAATGCATGCACACAGAGTTTCAAAGTTGCCATATCTGGGATTAGAACTCCTACCTAACTAGTACATCACACTACAGCATTACACAGTTATAGCACATGCCATTGAGCTTATAAGGCTACTCTTTCCCCAAAGGTGTATTTCAAGGTGAATGACATCAGCAGGCTTGCCAAAGTAGGGCAATGGAAAGTGTATTGACTGTGAATGGCCTCAAAAGCATTGATCTCTACACAGAAAAGCAAACACACACACAGAGTTTTATCATTGCCATGTCTGGGATTAGAACTTCTACCTAACTAGTACATCACACTACAGCATTACACAGATATAGCACGCTCCATAGAGCTTATAGGGCTAGTCTTTCCCCAAAGGTGTATTTCAAAGTGAATGACATCAGCAGGCTTGCCAAAGTAGGGCAATGGAAAGTGTATTGATTGTGAATGCCCTCAAAAGCATTGATCCCTACACAAATAAACACACAAACAGAGAGTTTCATAGTTGCCATGTCTGGGATTAGAACTCCTACCTAACTAGTATACCACACTACAGAATTAAGCAGTTATAGCTTGCACCCCAGAGCTTATAGGGCTACTTCTTCCCCAGAGGTGTAATTCAAGGTGAATAACATCAGCAGGCTTGCCAAAGTAGGGCAATGAAAAGTGTAGTGACTGTGAATGGGCTCAAAAGCATTGATCCTTGCACAGACAAACACACATACAGAGTTTCACAGTTGCCATGTCTGGGATTAGAATTCTTACCGAACTAGTACATCACACTGTAGCATTATGCTGTTATAGCATGTGCCTCAGAGTTTATAGGACTACTCTTTCCCCAAATGTGTATTTCAAGGTGGATGAAATCAGCAGGCTTGCCAAAGTAGGGCAATGGAAAGTATAGCCTCAAAAGCATTGATCCCTACACACACACACACACACACACACACACACACACACAATCACACACGCACACACACGCACACACACACACACACACACACACACACACACACACACACACACACACACACACATAGTCTCATAGTTGCCATGTCTGGGATTAGAACCCCTACTTAACTAGTGCATTACACTATAGCATTACACAGTTATAGCACGCACCATGGAGCTTATAGGGCTACTCCTTCCCCAAAGGTGTATTTCAAGGTGAATGACAGCAGCAGGCTAGTTAAAGTAGAGCAATGGGGAGTGCAGTGTGTGTGAATGGGCCATAAACCATTCATCTGGAAGCACACACACAACACTCAGTCACACACAGGTTTACATTTAACAGGAATGTGTATAGAACTACTAGATAAATAATGACTTGTACAGTCATTTTACACATTTATCACAAGCACCACAGACACTATAGTGCTGAGGGGTACCAGAAGCAAATGTCTACATTGACTGACATTTGCACATAATGTGTTATTGGTCAATTGGATGTGTGTTGGGTGGGACAGGCCTCATGATGTGAAGCTCTTTGTCACTGTCTGTCACTCTCTTCCACACATCTATGTATGTGTAAGTTTGCCCTATTATAGTGTGTTGTCCTTGGATATATGTGTGTATTCCTATCTGATGTGTGTGCAAAGCATGACTGGTGTGCAATATGAAGTGTGTGCACAAACATCTGTGACTGACAGATATGTATAATCCACTGTTGTTGCCAGACATGGGCTTCATTTATCTACGTGTGAGAGCATGCCCATTATGACCTTCTGTGTGAATCCATTCCAGGTAGGTTGTACTCCAGTGCAGGCTTTTGTGTTCTACGCCTACAGCTAGCAACCTGTTTCGGCAGGATATCTGTAGATCAGTTGACAATATGGGGTCACAGTGGGCAAAGGATAGAGAGATACTGTAACTAATTGTGTCTGTGCTGCTTCTGCTACATGGTTTTGGTGTTAGCAGAGATATTCAGACATATTTACTGTTTTACACTGTGATGTTTTATGTCATCAACTACTGACAGGTATACATATTTGCTTGCAGTAATTTCCTGAGGAACACAAGATGACTGAAACTGTGTCCAGTATTGTGGTCTACAGTCTACATATTCTTACACAATCATGCCATTCTGGAGGGGGAGCTGCAGACACTTGATGCTGGGTCTGTGTAAATGGTCCAGCACCTTGGTACTGTGGTGGCTGAGAATCCCATGCTTGTACATCCATCGACGTGACAGTATGGCCATATTCTGCTGTGGCCATACCTCACAGCTGTACAGATTCACACAGGTTACCTAGAGGCATGGCTCATATTTCTGGTAATTACCCCTTAACATTGTGGTTTATGAGCAGGTTTGTAGCCACCCATTCCTGTGTTTGCAGGCAGGGATAGTATGTGCACACATCGGAGTTTCAGACTTCACACACCATGGCGTCCATGCTTCTACCCCCCCCCCCACTGTTATTCTGTCCTCTTCTGAACATTATGCAAACATTATCTGATAAGTATCCCTATAGTTATCACTTCATCCCAGCAGTATTTAGGGGTTGGTCCACAGTTCATGCAGTAGGACATGGTGGACATGCTACTGGGATTTGTCAACATGGCCGTGCATTTGTGTTCTGTGGACTGTGTTATGTTGTTATTTGGGAGTCCATGAGATAACATACATAGGCAGTACGGGTGAGACACAGGCCTTTGACAGACGACTGTAGGGCATTTGGTAGTGATGCAGGCCATCTGTAACAGGCCAGTGCATTGTGTCAGTCCTACAGTCCCAGGCTGCAAGCCACTATATTACCCTGGGGTGACAGGGTAGGTGTGCAAGGTGTTAGTGTCAATAGTTTCTGTCCTTATTGATCCATTGGTGTGGATGCTGGCAGGGTGCTGCTTACAGCCAGGGACACACCTGCATGGGACACCTCTTTAGCATGCTGCATTTTGTGGCTATTCCCATAGAGAGGTGGGGGTCATATTGTACTCATTCCCAACAGCAGGGATAAGACCTGTGAGGTACCTGTGGCTGATGGTGGGGGTGAACTGGGTGTATGTGTGCTATGGAAGCTACTTGCAGCTGCCTCACAGATATAGGTGTGGCATTCCACTTATGCTGGCTTGTACAGGGACATCAGCAGTTTCTCAGTACTTCATACCTGTGCCTTTTGTGGTCTGTCAGCATTTGGCCAAACGACATCAGTATTCCATACTACACAGCCAACTAATGTGCTGCTAACCTGTATGTACAATTCCAAAGATGTGACCATTTGACAGTAACATTTTATACACTCTCTGTCTATGGCACTTCCACCCACCTGTGTACTGTTTGTATGTCTGAGCCCACATTCATGATATGTCCATCTTTCAGATGGTGACAGATATTACATCTGAACAATTACTATGGATTACTGTTGGATTTTGTCTTGCTGGGATGCATTGTGTTTGGCACTGCAGTTGTGAGAACTTGGCCCTGTCATCAACAGTACTGGCCATTGGCCACTGGGACACAACCCACCATGCCTACATGCTGACTACTTTCACACAATATACAACACAGAACAACCTATCACACAGAGCCCTGCATATTTTACACTTGCTACAATCTATCCTGCTACCTTGGACAGCTCAGGTAATATGTGCTCTACTGTTATTATACCTGCACATACATGTTACTACATTTCTACATAGGATTGTGGGCAGGGGGCACACCTGACAACTGCAAACATTTGCTATGACTGTACTGGTATTTCAGGTACTCCATTTCATTCTGTATTCTGAACTATCATGCAAACTAGAGGCATATCAGTGTACTACAGTTCTTAGGTTTTATTGGCCTACATTTCAGTTTCAGACTTCTTACCCTTCAGAACTAACATCCCACTGCCTGACCTGTTGTAGTCCATCTGTGTAGGTCTGGAGGGGGGCTGTTCTCCCTAGCCATCAATCAGAGGCCTTAGCACAGCCTTTCTTTGTGTTTGTTTACACCTGTCCTGCTGGCTGAGACTGTTGTTGGGCATGTGAGCCTCACTGACATGCATGTGTGTGTTATATGGACACACATTTGGCCCACCACATGTCCTGTAGTGGGCTTTGTTACCTTGTCTAGTCCTGCCTACTATGTTGACACAAGTATTTTCTAAGGATTTCATGCTATGGATATAGGTGTCTACTATCTGGTGGCATCCCATTCAGCCATCCGATTCCCTAACATGCTCACATCCATACCATAGATAGAGGTAGCAGAACATACTATTAATTCAGCAATTGATAATGCGTGTGACTTACCCTGTGGCTGTACCAGTATTGAGGATGGTGCTGGAGGGCTGACTATGTCGGATGCACATAGTACACTCCCTATACATGGTTAAGAACAGGTTGTGTCATGTTTGGCATCCCTTTTACTGTATGTGTGAGTCAGAGTGAGATGTCATTCCCTGGGTTCCTACCATGTCAGTGTATGTACTATGCAGTGCCTCTTTGCCAAGACCTGGGCATACTGGGCATGCCTCCTTCTGCTTAGTGTGGCAGGTTCAGGTTGTTCCTCTTCCCAGTCACTCTGTTCCTGTGCAGGCCTTGGCAATGGTGAGGGGGCTGTGTGGCCCTACCCCATGCTGTTCCTGCTGCAGCTGTTTCCACAGAATCATATTGTGTAACATGGCACATACAATGACAATTTGGGTACATGTAGCTGGTGAGTAGTGCAAGGCTCCACTGGATATGTCCAGGCACCAGAACCGTGACTTGTGCATCCCAAACACACACTCTATTATGATTCTGGTCTGTGCATGTGCCTCATTATGGATTTCTTGTTTGAGTGTGTGTGCATTTCTGATGGGTGTCATCAGCCACAGCTCCAGTGCGTAACCAGCATCCTCCACTAGGTGGTCATATGGGATGTCCCCATTGGCGAATCTCTGGTACAGCTGTGTCATATGCTAGATGTGGGAGTTGTGATAGCTTCCGGGGCTGCCAGCACACACATTCATTATAATGCCCTGGGCATTGCACACAACCTGGCAGTTGATGGAGGGGAAGCCCTTGCAGTTTATGTAGACCCTACCCCGCTCACTGGGTGGTGCTCTGATGTGTATGTGTGTGCAGTCTATAGCACCCACTACCTCAGGGTATTCTGCTATTTGGTGGAAGAGATGCATATTGCTGGTCAATGCCTCACGGATGTTGAGGAAATATATGTGCTCATCAGCATGTGCTGACATGGCATCTAGGAACTGGTGGAGTACCATGGATGCAGATGCCTGTGAGCTCCCCATGATATCCCCAGTTGGCCTTTGGAAGGTACCTGTGGTTAGTATTCTTAAGCCTACACATACCTTGATATCCACTGGGATGGGTTCCCCTCTGTTGGTTCTGTGTGTAAGGTGTCGCTGGCACAGCTCAACAATTTGCTGTAGGAGGTTACCCTATAGCTCTTCACTATCTCCAGCTCATGTAGCCCCTTGTAGGTTATCCTGGGTCTGTATACTCTTCTCCTTATCCTCACTGTGGGTTGGTCATTAGCATTCTCATCCTCACCACCCTCAGCCTCTTTCACATGTTGATTTATGAGAGCAAATGAGCCCCTATCATTTTTTTGCTTTTGTTAGGTAAAATTTCCTCATTTGTGTACACCAGTGGTGTAGAGTTTGTGGGAAAAATCGGAGGGAAAGGTGTTTGCATAGTTTATAGTAGTGTGCTGGGCTGGGCCTGGCTGCTGCCTGTGTAATTGGCTGATTCTGATACATTTCACCTGCCATCTATGCTAGTTCTCCTTGATTACCTTCCTGCTGCTGTTTTCCCTTCCCATTGCCTTCTTGTTTAAGCCTCTAGGTGTGCCGTGCAAACTCAGTGCTCAGATGTAAACGGAGCTGCTATTTCCTGGTTTAATTTTCTTTTTAGTTTAAAACCCGGTGCGCAGTGCACACACCCGTTTAGGCAATGTAAAGACTGCTAGACAGCTTTAGACACACCCCCTTCCTTAGCTCTGCTAAGCTAAGGGCAAACCCGAGCCACAGAGCTCCAATAAGCTTAAGTATGCCTGACACACCCCTCTATGATGTCAGCTAACTCTTAGGCTTGCACCATGGTTTCCCTGCACCTACACTGTTGGGTGGAGGCTAGCCATGAGGGGAAATCTGTGATTCAGTATCATTCCCCTCATTTGCATAGAATTGCCTGCTAATGCCTAGTTACAAGTCTGACACTGAGCCTTCCCCCTTAGCAACCACTATTCACTGGCCTTGTTGTCTTCTGCCTGCCATTGACTATAATGGCAAAATTGTGATTTTGCATAAAAAGGTTTTTCCAAGGTTTTAGTTTTATTTTCGGGCCAATCCCGTTTGCATGCCACTGCCCTACGCTTAAAAGGCTGAAATCGGCCGAAATCGATCAAAAAAAATAATAGTTATTTTTTTGTTATTTTGAAACTGTTTTCCATGCCAGTGGCAATATCTTTGGCTACTGACATGCCTTCCACATTATATACACCCTTTATTTGTAGCTGTCATGGCTCCGTTTTGTAGTTTGCAGAAATGTACTCGGTTACTAACCGAGTACATTTCTGCAGGTTACACTAATCCTGCACGGATGGCTGCCAGCTTCCTGGATCACTAATTCACCTCATTTGCATGGTTTTCACCTGCAAATGGGGTAATTAGCATACAGGAGCTGTGTCCATGCAGGAATAGTGCAGGACCACTCGTGCATGTCCTGGGAGCTTGTTCCTGGATCTCTCAGCGGCCATATTGCCTCCAGCAGCTCTTGCACTATTCCTACATACCATGCAGAGCTTGTTGAATCCCAGGGTTAGTGTTAGTTTGTTAATAAATTCTTATCCTTTCTGATACTTCAAATTATTAATTGGCAAGTCACTTAGTTAAAAAAACCAGACCCCAAAATGATCTAGATACCATAAAGAGCCGTGTGTGATTTTTTTCCAGAGAGATGGAACATATATTTCCTGGACTGACTTATTTGTAAGGATTGAGAAAGGATAGGAAATGCTTTTGGCTGCCTTTTTAAGGTACTCACCTGGAAGATCATCAGCTGAAGTAGACCATGGTTGGCTTGAGTCTGTTTAAGAGTAGTTACATATAAGATGTGGGCACAGGTTTGAAGGTGAAAGTGGATATGCTGATATACAGCTGTTGGCCAGAGTTGAGATTAGCTGTTGGGGAATCCTTGGCTACTGTCTATGTATGAAATAAGAGTTGATTTGTATTGCAGTTTCAAGTGGTAACTTATTGGGAGAGGGGTTAGGGTTGAATATTTGGCTGGGATGTAAGATTTCTTTAATGAGTGACCAGAATTTTTTTGGTTGTGTTTACTATTGGCCTGAATATAGTTATGGTATATTTTTTTGTATTTTTAATACAGATATGCAGCATTCTGAGGTTTTTTAGATGTTATGGTGTTTTATAGTTTTGCCATTCTTTCCAAGCATTTTCTGTATCGTGCATTTAATCTTTTTGGATAGCCAATTTGCATTATTTGCTTTACTCTCTTTCTTGTAGGAGGTGCAAGGCTATTAAGAATATTTAGGAAAGTTGTATTAAATTAATTTACAGCCTCATGTAAGGGGAAGATTTTTAGGATGTTCCAATTAATAGACGATTGGATAGTAATGAATATTTCTGTATTAAACTTGGGCAGGTTGCATGTTATTTTATAAACATGCTGTACTAGTGGATGTGTAAGATGTCTGGTTGTATTGACTGGGAGATGGTTACTAAGATAGTGTGAAATTGAACATATGGTGGTGATTTTACTAGGGTCTGCTAATAGGATCCAGTCTAATAAGGAGTTTTTTGTCTTACTACAATATGTGGGGCTATTAATATGTGGGGCTATTAATTAGTTGTGTGAGACTGTACAAGTTCATGCTGAATGTACGGGAGTTAGACGTTATGTCCAACCAATTGATATTGACATCACCTAGTAGTATTTTTTTCTTGTGGAATTGTTATGGCTATCCAGTCTAGGATATCTTCTAGTGCAGCTGTACTGTCTTCAGGATGGATGTAAAGGACAGTAATTCATATTTGTTTATATTTTATTGTGCATTGAGTTTTATGTTTGATTTATTGTGTAAGCCTTTTACTATTTGCACATGTACTTGGAAAATAAATATTTTAATTTATTTCCAGTAAACAATGTTATTTCACTTTAGATGCATGTGGTTGATGGTCTGGTTATTGGTTAAAAGGTTTAGGCATGTTATGTGTACCTACAGCTGTGTGGCATCCATCTACTGAGAAGATCTGTGTGGAGATAATCACTACCGTTTAAGTGCTACAAAACATTATAAATGGCAAGGCTGTTAACGAGATGACAGAAGTCAGTGTCTAAGTGACTTCTAGAAGCATCTGGAAAGATTTATAGAGAGGTAAGATGCACCAAGGCTGGAGTGCTTGGCTTCAAAATAGTGAGTCTGTAATTTATTTATTTTATTTATTTATTTGCAGTTGGTTTACCAGGATAGTCCATTGGGCCTAAAAGAACCCGTTTTCAGTGGAGTCCTGGGGAGAAAAGCTCCAAAAAACAGACACACAAAATAGGTACAAACAATTTAAAAAGCCCTTAAAACAAACCAGAGGGTAGGAATAAACAATAGATAGCTTAGATACTTATACAAATGTAAAATAGGATACAGTCATTGATTTTGCATTTTAGGTAACATTCATATAATACAGTGTAATAGAAATAGGTAAAATAGATGTGAGTTGTGTATGACTTTAGAGAGGTAGAGTTGTTTTGTTATAAATGAATGTAGTTATGAAGGGAATGATAAGATAAATAGGCTTTGTTGAAAAGCTTAAGAATGGATGAAGGATTAAGAGTTCCATATTTTTATGATGGATGAGAACAGGAACATTCCCATTGCAACTTTAGATGTGTGTGTGTAGAGATTTTTAAATGAATAAAGATTAGAGGTGGTACGAATGGATGGTGGGAGTGAGTTCCAAAGACGGCTAGGTTAGAGGATAGAAGGTATTTGCCTGGGGACGTGTTGGTTTATGTACTTCTAGTAGGTTTTGGTTGTTAGACCTTAAGACTCTGTCTGGTAGATGTAACTTAAAAGCAGAAGACAGGGAGGGACAGAGAGAGGGTTATTTATGAGCTTATGGGCTGGGGTGAGCTGAATGTAGTTGAGCTGATGAGGAAGTTCAAGCCAGTTTAGTTTTGAAGAGAGGAACAGTGGTGGGTTGATGACCTGTGGCCGGTAGCGAACTTGGCGATCTTATTGTAGCAAGAGGAAAGTTGTTTCTTTAGAGAGGACTGAAGATTTGTTAGGAGAGGTGAGCCATAGAGCAGGGAGGGAATAAGAAAGGAAGAGGAGAGCGATTTTAGAGGTCTTTGTGAGGTAATGGTTTTGACGGCATACCCAGCTTTTGGTGGGTTTTGATATTTAGTTGAAGATGAGAGTTGAAATTAAGCTGGTTGTCAATTTGGACACCAAGTAACTTAGTTTCGACACTAGTTCTAGAATTGAGTTGTTTTGACTTATAATCAAGAAGTTGTTTGTATTGAAGGGAGTAGTTTTAGAGGGGGTAAATACCATAAGTTTGGTTTTAGAGGCGCTTAGAGCTAGGTGGTTTGTTTTCATCCAATGCTCAGTAATTGAGAAAGCTTCTTGTGTGAGCTTTAGAAGCTTAGGGACAGATGAGGCAGAGCAAATAATGGTAGAATCGTCAGCATATTGGATAATGTCAGAGAATGGGATAGATTTATGAAAATCATTTATAAATATGTTAAAGAGGAGAGGACCAAGTATGGAGCCTTGGGAACTCCGGTGGGGTATTGAGAAAAGAGGAAGTGGCTTTTTCCATTTTACAGCTTGGTGTCTGTTTGACAGGTAGCTGGAGAACCAGTTTAAAGAGGAAGGAGAAAGGTTAAGGTTGGAAAGTTTAGTTAGGAGCAGACTGTGTGAGATAGTATCAAAGGCCTTAGAAAGGTCAAGTAGTAGGGTGGAGACAATTTTCCCAGAATCACGTGCTTTATTGATGGTTTCAAGAAAGGAGAGGAGGGCTGTCATGGTGCTATGGTTTGGCCTAAAGCCATGTTGTGTAGATGTAAGAAGGTTATTTTCTAAAAGATATGGTAGTAGTTGAAGTTGGACACATTTCTCTAGTAGCTTAGAAATGGGGGACAGGATAGCAATTGGGCGGAAGTTGTTAACACTGCAGTTTTTTCCACCTTTATGGAGGGGGATGATGAAGGCTTGTTTCCAGAGTTGGGGCACTGTACATTCCAGGATTGAGCGGTTGATGAGAATGCTTATGGGATAGGCAATTCCATCAGCAGCTATGCTTAGGAAGTATGAGGGGATGTTATCAGGTGCATTAGTGCCGGGCTTCAGTTTTCGAAGGAGTTTCTTTATTGTAGAAGTGGATATAGGTTTTAATGAGAAGGGAGCAGAGTGGGGAGGGAAAGTATTTGATACTGGTAAGGATGATGAGGAAGTTAGAGAGGGTGAAGAGTTAGTAGCTGGGAATGGGGAAGTAAGAGAAGTGCATGGTGGTGTTTTTGCGGGAGAGGGTGAGGGGGTATTGGATGATAAGGTGGAAGTAGAAAAGGAGGAAGTTAGTTTGCTAATAGAGTCAATGAAGAAGGAGTTAAATTGAGTAGCCAAGTCTAGGTCTGGGGCATTTGGATCAGGGGTGGGGGTTTGTGGTTTGCTAGGGTTAGGAGGTAGAGATCTTTCCAGAATCTCTGTGGATTTGTTTTATTATTGTTTTGAAGGGTAAAGAAATAATTTTGTCTGTCAGAGATAGTAAGCTTTTTACTTTGTTTCGCAGTGTTCTGTATTCAATGTGGGATTTGGTGGTCTTAATTTTCTGGTAAAAGTGCCCAGGCTTTATCTCTGAGGCGATGGCTGCTAATGTATTTTGGTAATCCAGGGGCAGAGTTATTTTTTATTCTTTGTCCTTAAGGGAGCTTGGGAATCAAGTATCTTTAAGAATGTAGAGTTAAAGTGGGAGACTGCATCATCTAAGGATAGTGTCTTTAGATTGTTCCAATTAATCGCTTAGAGAATTTGAAAAGTTTGTTGGGTTGAAATTTTGTGGTTGCGGGTAGTAATATAAGTGTGGGGAAATTGAGAGATGCAGGGGAGTCGATAAGTGAAGATGGGCAAATGATCACTTAGAGCGTCGGGAAGAATACCGCTGTCAGAGTGATAGTGTGGGTGTGAGACAAGGATCCAATCTAATATACTGCCACAGGAAAGGTTTTAGATGGACGAGTTACTTCGTTGATTAGCTGGGAGAAGTTATATAGGTTAATGTTAAGGGGGTTGGTTGGAGATTGAATGGAGGTCCAATTGATATTTACATCACCTCCAAAATTATGGTTTCATTACTAATGTTGTTGGAGAGCCAAGAGAGGATGTCTTCTAATGTAGAGATATTGTCACCAGGGGGGATATAGAGAGATACAAGACATATGTGTTTATGCTTGTTGACTTGTAGGAGGGTGAGGAGTATTTCAGCATTGTTGAATTGTGGAATAGGTTTGTCGTAGGGGGTAATTAACAAGGATGTTGAAAATAAGAGAGCTACACCACCGCCTTTTTTGTGGGACCTGTCTTTTCTAATGATAGAGTAGTTAGGTGGAATTATTTCGGAGTCTTTTATAGAGGGTTTTAGCCATGTTTCTGAGATAGATAGGATGTCAGGTTTATTATGTGAGCCAGGCATGGAGGGTTGCTATTTTGTTGACTATGCTTTGGGAGTTTAAAGAAGTAATAGAGGCTTGTGTATGGTGGTAGAGGTAAAGGGGCCTGGGTTGGGATGAATATCGCCTGATAAGAGACAGGAAGCTAGGTGAAAGATGTGTTTGGAGAGGTAATTAAGTAGTTTAGTAAAAGAGTTGGGTACTGTTGTGGTGGTGAAGGGGTTTTTCGTAGTAGTGGGGATGGAGAGGTTAGGAGAAATGAGTAATTTGTAGGAGAAGAAATAGTGTTGTTTTATAGGAAATAGATGGGGAGAGATAGGTGAGTGTGAGTGTGAGAGGGGGGAAGTTTGAAGGTCGGTTGTGTGATAGAGACGGAATGGTGGCACTTTCTAGGTTGAGTGAGGTAGTGAAGATAGGAAAGGTTTAGAAATAATAATAGTAAAATAGAGATAGATGAAGGTTTTAAAAGCATGATGATCAAGGTTACTTAGTTAGTAGTAAGCTAAATGAATTAAGTATGTTTTAAAGGTAAATATAGGAGGATGTGGTGGTATAGGCGAAGACTGTAGTGGGGGAGTGCAGAGTTAAGAAGGAGGTGGTAGAAAAGGTAGAAAGCTGGTGTAAGTGGAAAGATAGGTTCAGTTATCAGAGTTAAAGTGTAGATCTGGGTGTGATGATGTAGTTAATTAGAGGTGTGGTAACAAGGAGGTGAATAGAAGATACTGGGTGTGTCAAGGGTATTGGTGATGGATTGGTGTAGGGAGGAAGTGGGTGTGGTAAGAAGAGGAAATATAGCTAGAGGTGCTGGGGGCGGGTGGGAATTGGGGGCAGGGTAGGGGAGCGGAGTGAGCCCGCAGGGCGAACGGAGCGGGAAAGAATAGGAGAAGGATGAGAGCCAATCAGTGGAGCTTAGATTGCAGGAAAATAAGCTGTAAGAGGGTAAGTAAGGTTCTGGATGTAATAGGTGGAGTGGGCTGAGAGTTCGGTGAGAGATGAAAGTAAAGGCTAGTAAGGGAAGAAAGCAAGGAGTAAGTAAAGTAATGGAATATCAGTGGGGAGGGGTAGCCTCTTGTGGTGAGTGTAGAAGTACACTAGGTCACTAGGGCAGTGAATGGGCTAAAGAGGATTGAATGGGAAGGAGCCTGTAAGGATTAGAAATTAGAATGAGGGTGAGAGTAGAGGCAAAGATAAGAGGGTATAGGCCACTGGCTGTCCTGGCGGGAGATGGCGTACACAAATAGCAACAAGGAGTAAAAAATTACAGAAGCTTGGTAGCAGCAGATACGTGCTTCCACAATGTCCTTTGGGTAGACTTGCTTGAACCTTCCCAGCAGGGGTTAAGACAGCAGAGAGGTAAATATTGGACCACAGAACAATGAAAGAATCTGATGACTTTAGTTGGGTATAAATATCCACCCAGGCGAGGTCCCAAGGGAATATGCAGGGTAAAAAACAGTTCCACAATGTCCTTTGGGTAGACTTGCTTGAACCTTCCCAGCAGGGGTTAAGACAGCAGAGAGGTAAATATTATGACCACAGAACAATGAAAGAATCTGATGACTTTAGTTGGGTATAAATATCCACCCAGGCGAGGTCCCAAGGGGAATATGCAGGGTAAAAAAACAGTTCCACAATGTCCTTTGGGTAGACTTGCTTGAACCTTCCCAGCAGGGGTTAAGACAGCAGAGAGGTAAATATTGCGGACCACAGAACAATGAAAGAATCTGATGACTTTAGTTGGGTATAAATATCCACCCAGGCGAGGTCCCAAGGGGAATATGCAGGGTAAAAAACAGTTCCACAATGTCCTTTGGGTAGACTTGCTTGAACCTTCCCAGCAGGGGTTAAGACAGCAGAGAGGTAAATATTGCGGACCACAGAACAATGAAAGAATCTGATGACTTTAGTTGGGTATAAATATCCACCCAGGCGAGGTCCCAAGGGAATATGCAGGGTAAAAACAGTTCCACAATGTCCTTTGGGTAGACTTGCTTGAACCTTCCCAGCAGGGGTTAAGACAGCAGAGAGGTAAATATTATGGACGACAGAACAATGAAAGAATCTGATGACTTTAGTTGGGTATAAATATCCACCCAGGCGAGGTCCCAAGGGGAATATGCAGGGTAAAAAACAGTTCCACAATGTCCTTTGGGTAGACTTGCTTGAACCTTCCCAGCAGGGGTTAAGACAGCAGAGAGGTAAATATTGCGGACCACAGAACAATGAAAGAATCTGATGACTTTAGTTGGGTATAAATATCCACCCAGGCGAGGTCCCAAGGGGAATATGCAGGGTAAAAAACAGTTCCACAATGTCCTTTGGGTAGACTTGCTTGAACCTTCCCAGCAGGGGTTAAGACAGCAGAGAGGTAAATATTGCGGACCACAGAACAATGAAAGAATCTGATGACTTTAGTTGGGTATAAATATCCACCCAGGTGAGGTCCCAAGGGGAATATGCAGGGTAAAAAACAGTTCCACAATGTCCTTTGGGTAGACTTGCTTGAACCTTCCCAGCAGGGGTTAAGACAGCAGAGAGGTAAATATTGCGGACCACAGAACAATGAAAGAATCTGATGACTTTAGTTGGGTATAAATATCCACCCAGGCGAGGTCCCAAGGGGAATATGCAGGGTAAAAAACAGAAACGGAGCACACTCCTAGCCAGGTACATACAGCAGCCAAGGATGGGTAGGATTCAAAGATCCTTGTAATCCTGTAATTTGTAACCTGTAACCTGTAACTTGTGGTCTCAAGTCTATTCTTAAACCTATCAAAAGCGTTTGACATGGTATCCCACTCCTTACTTCTAACCAAACCTGCCAGTCTTCATCTATCCTCCACTACCCTCAAATGGCTCTCCAGCTATCTAACAAACAGACAACAATCTGTCAGATGGCAGTCATGCTGCCCCACTTTTCTACCCATTCAACAGGTGTACCCCAGTGCTCCATCCTGGCACCCTTTCTTTTTAACATCTTCACCAATGACCTCTATACCTGAACTCTTCATTCTACCCTTATACAATACACAGACGATTCCACACATCACCACCTCAGAAACACTCACAACTTCAGACACTCACACAAGAATCTTTCCTTTCAGTAGAAAATCGGTTAACTAAAAAACAACTTATTTTGAATCTAAAAAGGACTAAGCTTCTCTTTCTTCCTAAATCAAGTAACCATCTCAAACCTACTTTCACAATTTCCTCTTCAAAAAAATATATCATTACAGTAGAGCACCACACAAAATTACTTGGAATGCCAATAGACGACCAACTAAAATTCAGTCTACACATACAATGCTCCATCTAGAAAACAAACCAAAAACTAGGTCTCCTGTATTGAAACAAGAAATACTTAACTACTGAATCTAGACTCTCCTTGGCCCAAGCCTACTTACTCCCAACCCTTTATGCAGCCCCATTTCTTACAAATCTCCAAACCACTCTCCTAACCAAAGTAGAACAGACATAGAACAAAGTTGCAAAATTTGAAGCTGACCTACCTAATATCTCTCACCACTGTATTGCCCTAAAAAACTCCACTGGATGGAGCTCTCCCATCAGCTTTAAACTCACAACTCCAACTAACTCACTTTCTACTAAAAAAAACATTAAGAAGTACTAAACCCACTAAGAAGTACTAAAAACACCTTCTACAAACATACAAATGCAACATAACTATTGGCAAACATTTATATAAATCATCTGTGTCTCTCTTCTGGAAACACACTCCCTTTCACCCTATGTAGCATCCCAAACACAAAAAGCTTTAAACAAGAATTAAGAAGTATCCTCTGTAAGTCATGGATATGCCCTTGTCAGGACCCCACTTAATTGGATCTACCACTCTCTACACTTAATCTGACAATCATATTAGTTACTACAAGCCAGCTATGTATATACCGTCAATAGCATATCAGCTCTACTACAAGTCTTATTGTACGTGTTACTTTTCTCTATCTATCTATTCCTCAACTTTGTGTGTATAGTAACATTAGTATTATTACTCAATCTCTTGAAAATTGTACCTATTTTTATTATTACTCAACTGTGTGACAATTGTAAAACTGAATAATTTTTGTACATTTTTATCTGGAGCTTTTCTCCCTAGGTCTCCACTGAAAATGGGTCTGTGATCAACTGGACCAACCCGGTTAACAAATGTTAACAAATGTGAAATAAAAAAATAATACATAATAATTAGGTTTTGAAGATTGCCAGTGGAAGTCCTGGAGGCTGGAGTTTTGACCCAGGAGGTGGTGAGAAAGAAATTATTATTTATCTCAACCATTGAAGTATTACCTGCTCTTTGGTCTCCATACTACCCTCACCAAAGACTAATGTATAGAGTCTTAAGACCCCACCAACCATGTGCAGCAGCTTATTTTGATTGCACAGTTATTCACTTTGAAGACTGAGACTCTTGTCAGCCAAAGTTTCAGCCAATGTTAGACTCCCTGAAACACAGCAGGGTCACTGTTAATGTTCCAAATTGTTTGGCTGGCATGGCTGAAGTCCAATAATTAAATTATGTAATTTGCTGAGGAATGATTAAACCTCAGAATGAAAAGACATAGATGGCAGAGAAGTGGCCAATACCCTAATCAAAGAAACAAGTCTAGGCTTTCATTGGATTTGATGGACATTTCCAGAAGTTTATTTTTGACATTCCATCAGGTGGCCTGAACCCTAGCAGACCTCTTTGAAGGCAGGATACCAGAAAAGGTCAGTTGGAAACCAGAGGCTGACATGATTTTTAAAAAGTTAGAATGAAGCCTCTGTACTGAGTCTTTCCTGTGTGTCTCCTGGTTTTTCCAAGCCTTTATCTATTTACATGTCAACATACACAGAAATACTAAAAGTATAAGTGTTGTAATGGATTTTCTTAAGTAGAATTATTTCAGACATTATTTCTAAGCAAGCCAGGTCAAAATATAATTGAGTTATGTGAGGATTATTTCTGAGCAAGTTAGGCCAGACAGAATTTGTGTTCTGTAAAACATTATGCTACAGTTCCATGTTGCAGATTTAAATAATAGACTATAGCACTATTTTGTTATGGACAAAGAATATTATGGAACATTGCTTGTCTAACAGAAGGAATTAGAAACATATGTAGTCTGCCACTGCATTTTCTTTATGCTTTTAATACATTACACTAACGCATTAAGAAGTCAGGTTTTGGGTAGTGCTTACCCAAAAGTTTATCAGCATAGAAAACACGGTATTTTAGTTCAGTAAAAATTTAAACAAAGTCATTGCTTCACCATAGAAAGACAGTACCTAGCTGTGAAAATGGACTTTGGGTTCCCTTCAGCACTATCTGCCAGTCAGGTAATTGACATTTGTCACAGATCATTACCCCAAGGGTAATATTAAGCTTTGCCAGTAAGTACTAGCCTTACAATAATTATTCTTCAAAATTCAGCACTGCCCCAGTGTGCACCATTACAATAGAGATGGCCTGTTTAGACATTCCTGCTGGGTCAGAGCTAGTGATCATCTGAATCACAGCATGATTCTATCACCAGAAGTGCTTAGCAGATGGTCTTGATAGGCATGAATAGGACCAATCAATACATTATGTTCAACTGGAAACCTGTATTTGTAGCAGTGGACATGGAGGCAAAGATTTGGTGCTGGTCTCCTTAACAGATTTGCATGAGAATACAGGCAATTAATGGCAGTTGGAGGTAGACAACTATAAAGAGCCAGGACACAAACAACATGGCAGAAGTCAGTATGAAGGAGAGCTACAGAGGACTCTGGTGTTTTCTTATGAGAAGATAGATGCACAGAGAACAGATTGGTCAATGCTAAAATGAGGAATCTGGTGCACTGAGAACAGAGAGTGGTCAAGGCCAAGATGGGGAATCTGATGCACTGAGAACAAAGTGGTCAGCACCAAGATGGAGAATCTGATGCACTGAGAATGGAGTGGTCAGCACCAAGATGGAAATCTGATGCACTGAAATGGAGTGGTCAGCACCAAGATGGAGAAACTGATGCATAGCGAACAGAGTGGTCAGTGCAAAGATGGAGAATCTGATGCACAGAGAACAGAGTGGTCAGCACCAACATGGGATATCTGATGCACTGAGAACAGAGTGGTCTGTGCCAAGATGGGGAATCTGTTGTACTGAGAACAGAGTGATCAGTGCCAAGATGGAGAATCGGATGCACTAAGAACAAAGTGGTCAGTGCCAAGATGGAGAATCTGATGCACTGAGAGCAGAGTGGTCAGCATCAAGATGTGAAATCTGTAACCTCTGGTTTGAAGATCACCAGTGGAAGTTCTGATGATAGGAGGTACTGCCAGCACAGCTAGCTGGAATTTTGTAAGTAATTATATGTCATTTGTGAATATCTCACTGATTTATACAAGATGCTTGTGTTACAAATGTATAAGAACTGTATGTCATGTGTATATCAAAATTATTTGTACCGATGTTTGTGTTGAAAAGGTATTTGTGAAGTGCTTGTGTTTAAAATGTATCCACAGTGTGCCCTACTAGAGAGAACAGAAATGTTCATGCACTATTGTAACTGACTAAATGTATATATATTTAACAGAAAACTGGAAAGTTAACTTCAGTCCAGCAAACATTAAAATATATATATATCTGTAATTAAATCACTTTACAGGCTAAATTCTGTGTGTATGTATTTTTACAGGTAGGTGCTAAATCCTGCCAGCTTCCAGCAATGGGAGTTTGCATGGAAACTAGAAGTCATATGACTAGAAATGATGTCATTCTGCAAGCTGTCTCAGAAGTAATATTTTAGAAATTATTTTGAAAAGTCTCTTAGTGAGACTGAGCATTCTGTATTCTGTCTTGGACCTGAAAACAAGAAGGACCATTCACCACATCATCTGCCTTGCTCTATTAAGTAAGTGGGGAATAGTATAATTATTTTAGATTCAATCAGGAGTATAGTGAAGCTTAGTTTAGATATTGTTTTTCTTTATTTGACTGAACCTGTTCTTCAATGTTATTTTAAGTATTCCCTATGATTTTGAATTCTGATGCCACTGTGAATTTATACTTAGTAATTTCTTGTTCTTTTATTATTTATTATTAAATATATTTAAACCTTTCATTGTAGCTGATCTTTGTAGAGATATTTAGGTTTTGAGAGTATTTGCATATTTATTTGGTGACACTGTGTGGGCCACTCCTAATTTCTTGCTCTTGGTCAAACTACCATTTGCATTAATATTAATTTCACTCACTATATTGGGTACCCTTGGAAGATCCTTAGGGTAGTTGGCAGGAGTGTCTAGTGGCAGTCATAACTACCTTATATTTTGGGCAGATGAGGGCTTAGCTATGTGTGTGTGTGTAAATCAAACATCAAAGAGTGTGTGTGTCAGCTACTTGGGCAGGGACATTAAGCACTGGTTGAACAGAGAGGATGCTGGAGGTTTTGGCTTGGACATTCAGCTGAGAACTCAGCTCTATAGCTGTACCAGTGGGAGTCTTACTGGAGATCTGGAGAAAGAGGGAGAAACCAGCCCCGGACTGAATGTGTTTCCCATGTGCTCTTAAGGGAAATTGTACTTGATTTTGCTTGATGCAGAGAGCTGCACATGGAGATACTGTGTGTGTACCTGTTACCCTCCCAGTGTGGTGAGGATTGAGGCTCCTTATTACTGGCCCAGAGGTGGTGGGGTGTGACATATTGGTTGTCAGTAGTGGGATCACCACATAACATATTGGTGAACTGTGGTGTGGATATTGAACTTCTGTAGCCTGTAAACGGTCACTAAAGAAACTGTTTGTACTCTCAAGCATCCACACAGTGAACATCCAGTGTTTCCTATCACAGCAGTTTTATTTATTTACTTGTGTTAGCTTAATTAGTCAAAGAGAGCAGGCAAGTTTTCAGCAGAGGATTATGGCAAGCTGACAGGGAACCAGTTGGCTGAGATGTGCCAAGCCAAAGTACTGGTGCATGCCAACTTGATTAAAGGGGAAATTATTGCAGCCTTAATCACATCTGCATCACAGACCAGCAACCAGGAAGACACCCAGACTGGCCTTAGGAGATGTACAGCTCTCAGAAACAGGACAGTTCAACTTTTCCTCAGAGGATATAAAAATCCATCTGTAGTTAAAGAGACTTGAACTGGAGGCCAAACATTTGGAATTATGATCAGCAGAGAGACTGCAGCATTTGGAGGCTGAAGAAAATGAGAGACAGAGGCAGTATGAGAGGGAGATTCTGACTCTTTGCCAAGGTCAATGAGGTAATGGGGAAGGGAATAACTGAACCCCAGAAGCAATAAAGGTCAGTACATTTCTTCCACAATTTACAAAGGGTGATAATTTTGATAGTTTTATTCACATGTTTGAAAGGGTATATAAACAGTCTAATGTAGACCAAGGACTCTAGGTATGGTTCCTAACGTCCTTACTCCATGCCAAAGCTGTAACTGCTGTTTTGAAATTGTCTGATATCAATTGTTTAGACTATAACAAAGTAAAGAAATGTTTATTAGAGTGTTTTAAGTTAACACCTGAAGCTTATAGAAAAAATATTTCATAAGCATAGATGGAAGGCAGACAAAAGTTTGTGTGATTGCACTGCTGAGTTAAGCACTTATTTTCATAGGTGGGTGAGTGGGTGTCAAGTCACCACTTTTGAAGGGATGGCAGAACTTTTGATGAGGAAACATGCCCTTAGCACTTTGGCCTGAGGACATGAGAATCTGGTTGACAGATAGGGAATGCAACACTGCAGATGAGCTGGGGGAAAAAAAGGGGATCTCTACTTAGCAAGCAGGCCATCATTGCACTGGAAAGGGTAACCCAGTGCTGCACATGGATATAAGGGAACCCATGGTGGGAAGCCTAAACCACTCCAACAGAGTCATCAGTAACAGGGGAAGCCACTAGTTCAGGTACATGGCCAAGATCAGGGGTTTAATGTTTTAAATGTAACCTGTGGGGCCATGTATCATATAGATGTTCATGGAGGCAAGGTGGGAAACAAAAGGTAGGGGAGTCAGCAAGTGGGAATAACAGAATGCCTGTGGTAAGTTGTCTGGAGACAACAAGGGTACCAAACAACCAGAAGAGGTTATATCCTATCTTTGTAGATGGGAAACAAGCCACTGCTAAGAGAGATACAGCCTTTGACCTAAGCATTGTGAAGCCTAAAATGATTAACGAGGAGCACTACTTAATCTGGCAGTCTACTCCAGTCAGAGCTTTAGGAGGGACCCCATTCTAAATACCTTTGGTTATGGTTAACCTTGACTAGGAGGGTGGAAAAGGAAGCAAGCAAGTTGGTGTGTTTGAGGATATCCCTGCAGATTTCTTGATAGGGAATGAGTTTGATAATGCAGTACCTTGTGTCCATGCAGTTACATGCAGCCAGGTTTGGAGACAGGCATGTGGGTCTTGTATCTTGTGGGGAAGCCAGGCAGATCACACACTTGAAGCCAAGACTGGTGAGGTGGTGACTTCAGGGAGAGAGCGCTGCCCTGTAAAGGTGAGACTGAAGGTGAGGTACAGCTGGTGGATACTGATGTTCCCTTGGACAGAGTGACTGCAAGGGCAGAGGTGAGCAGTAGTACCTAGGCTGACAGTGAGGCATCACTGTCAGCGGATACCAGACTTCCTGTGGAAGGGGAACTGGAAAGGCTTACAAAGAGACAGCTGAGACAGGATCAGCTCTCAGACCCTACATTACAAGGGCTGAGGGAGGTAGCTATGGACGTGCCTGATTCTCAAGGAAAAAGGGATTCCGTATACTGGAACAAAGGTTTACTGTATGTAGACTGGAACCCTGAGGGAGTGCTAGAGGGTGAGAGAATAGTGCCCAGAACTTACCGTCTGGCACTTCTAGCCATAGCCCATGAAATTTCCTTTGCAGGTCATATGGGCATAAAGCATATCAAGAGACGTATTATGCAGAACTTTTATTGGCCAGGGATTGCAAGAGATGTAACAGGGTACTGCAGGACCTGTGAGCAGTGCAAAAAATAGGTAAGGCAGGGGACAAGGTGAAAGCACCTTTGGTGCCTTTGCTTGGGACTGAATAGCCATTTCAGAGGGTAGCTATGGATATTGTGGTACCACTGAGTACCCCAAGTTCCACAGGGAAGAAGTAAATCCTATTGGTAGTAGATTATGCTACCAGGCACCCTGTGGCGGTGGCTCTGTCCTTCATCAAGACAAAGAGGGTGGAAATTGCTTTGCTAGAGATTTTCAGCAGGGTAGGTTTCCCAAGAGAAATACAGTCTGACAGAGGTGAACATGTGAACGAGATTTTTACCTATATTATGATTGTTATGATAAAAAGAACAATTTTTTCAACTTGAATGAAATAGAGAAGTCTGAGCTGAAAAATCTTTGTAGTGACCCTAGCCTTGTCTTTAAACCAGCAGACAAGGGTGGGGGTATAGTTGCTATGGACATAACTTTCTATCGACAACTTATGCTGAATATGTTAAATAATGATAGAGCCTATAAAGCAATAGAGAAATCACGAGTAACATCAATTATACATTACGTCTCGGATACCCTATATGACATGTTAATGACTAGATCCATTGATAAATCCCTTTATGACTTCCTGACAATAGATTTTCCTTTGATACCTATTATCAAAGGATTACCTAAGCTACATAAGGATAAAGATCCACCTCCATTACGTCCCATCGTATCAGGTGACCATTGGGTAACACAAAACATATCTCTATATATACAAACAAAATTGGGGCTATATGTTAAGAAAATACCAACTATACTATTAGATTCCTTTAGATTGTTGGATGACTTAAAATTAGATTTAGTGAAAGATAATATAAAACAAGATACCATGTTAGTAACATTGGACATTGAAAGCCTTTTCACGAGTATTCCTAATGAATATGGCATAAATGCAATAAGAATCCATATGACAGAACTCAAAGTAGATAATACTGAAATCATGAATATATGCTGTATGCTAGACCTGGTTCTTAACAACAATATCTTTTTATATGAAGAACAGGTATATGCACAAACATGGGGGGTGGCCATGGGCACCCCCTGTGCTAATGCATATGCCAATCTTGTTGTTTTAGAATGGGAAAAGGAATTCATATTTAATGATCCCAGATTTAAACATGTCGTCTTATATAGACGCTTTATAGACGACATTTTAATATTATGGAATGGTGATGAAGCTACCTTAAATTCCTTTATTAGTTATATGAACAGCACTACTTCTGTTTTTCATTTTACTTTTGAGTCGTCTAAGCTTACCGCTAATTTTCTGGACATTACTGTTAAGAAAAATACTAAATGTGAATTAACAACGACACTCTACAGAAAAGCCTGTTGGAAGAATGGGATACTTCATTATAGTAGTTTACATCCACGTCACATTTTTAATAACATAGTAAGGAATCACAAAGCAAAAAAAGGCCACACACAGCAAACAGAGCACGGTGCCCACACAGGAAAAAAGTTCATAAACCAAAACAGTCATAAAAGTGTGGGTACCTAATGGCAGTTCAACTGGTTTCAGTTATCAATTCTGACCACGTCACAAGAATAAAAGTCCTCTTCAGGAACACAAGTCATAAACTCTTTCAAGTATCCAAGTAAAACGAGACACCGAAGTAAAAAGATGATAATTTATTGTAGTTAGCGCTTTGACCACGTAGGCTTCATCAGACTTTATACAAAATGAGAAATCAGCTCATTTAAAAACTAATGAAACGAAAACCATTGGTCATACATTATCCAATGAAACAGCAAGGTCATTAACTCAGATCTAACACATGAAAAGCCTTTGCTGAAAGATGCTGCAAACAGTTGCCTCAAAGCAGCTAAAAAGCAATAAATATATTGCCTAAAATACAATGTCATATAAACTACTGACATATATACTAACATTCGATATCTAAACTAAAATCTGCACCAAATAAATACATCTAATAAAAACATTATATATAGTGACTAAAACAAACAACTAGCATATAAACTCCTTTGGATGACAGCAACTCTAATGCAGCTGAGTTGCAAATATAAGAAAGAAGCAGTCTAAGCAACAAGCGCTTCAAATACTGCAGCGCAGAAACACATAAAGTACACATAATGCATTTAACTTATTTAAAGTCTTGGATTATCTAGAATAAAACAAACATCACACTCTAGTTCATGATGTATCCAGGAAAGCAAAAAAGACAACATTATGTAAACACAATAAAAACTCTAACTGAATGCAGATGAAAACAGAACCATGTGACAATAAAAGTCACTAACCTGAAAACATCACAGCTTGAGAATCCATTCAAAAGAACCAACATATATATATTTATATATATTGGTTACTAACTAAACACCTTAATGTTACAGCAGCTCATAAATCCATTATAGAGAGCAGCTTATGTTAGCTCTCACACTAGCTTGCTAGGCATTCATCATAGGGTGGTTTACATAATGTTAAGTAACATAACACACACAATGCTTTGACATATATAAGGGTGAAAGCAATGTGTTACAAGCTATAACATACTCTTAAGGTGTACATCAGCAGTAGAGCAGGTCAAGTAAACCAAAAGTACACCATTTAACAAAACTCACTATAGCAGCACACTCAATCGTGGCAGATATCTATCAGCTCTATCTACCTAGGTCTCATAGTGTAAACCAAACGCCCAAGCAAGGAGGGGTATATAAGAAACATATCAGATAGTAACCAAATGACTATCAAGGATAGCCCAAGAGTATAGGACTATGTGAAAAGTCCACATCTATCAGTCTCTATCTAAGTCCCTTCTTAGCGACTAACAGAAAAGTAAACACAAAAAAGGGGGGGGGGGGGAGACAATGTCCAGGCTTATGAATGTCCAGTGTCTAAACAACCGGAAGGCATACTAAACTGCAGATCCAGAAGAGATCATAATTTCGGTCTACACACCCTTCTTTTCCTTAACATCGGTTTAATTTGAACTTTATCATTGAGTCCTGGTGCCTTGTCAGCTCTACATCTGATAATCCACCTTAGCTCCTTTTCTAAAGTAAAATTTACCATATCACCACCTCTAATGTTCTCAAACACGGTCTGGAGAGCACAGAAAGTGAACTTATGCGTCGCATCAAACAACTGTACATGTTTTGCTAAGGCATTATGAGCCGAACTAACACGAATTTGATAAATATGCTCCCTTATGCGTTCCCTCAAAGTTCTATTGGTCTTCCCAATATAAAACGAGGGGCACTTGGTGCATCTAGCCAAATATATCAAATTACTACTACCACAATCGGTTCCAGTACTTAGTTTAAACGTGTAGCCTGTGATGGGATGTACAAAACTCATCCTAGTATCTATATAAACACATTGTTTACACCTACCACATATTTTAGTATTATACTCATGTACACGTTGTGTTATGTTTTCAGGTTAGTGACTTTTATTGTCACATGGTTCTGTTTTCATCTGCATTCAGTTAGAGTTTTTATTGTGTTTACATAATGTTGTCTTTTTTGCTTTCCTGGATACATCATGAACTAGAGTGTGATGTTTGTTTTATTCTAGATAATCCAAGACTTTAAATAAGTTAAATGCATTATGTGTACTTTATGTGTTTCTGCACGCTGCAGTATTTGAAGCGCTTGTTGCTTAGACTGCTTCTTTCTTATATTTGCAACTCAGCTGCATTAGAGTTGCTGTCATCCAAAGGAGTTTATATGCTAGTTGTTTGTTTTAGTCACTATATATAATGTTTTTATTAGATGTATTTATTTGGTGCAGATTTTAGTTTAGATATCGAATGTTAGTATATATGTCAGTAGTTTATATGACATTGTATTTTAGGCAATATATTTATTGCTTTTTTAGCCTTGCTTTGAGGCAACTGTTTGCAGCATCTTTCAGCAAAGGCTTTTCATGTGTTAGATCTGAGTTAATGACCTTGCTGTTTCATTGATAATGTATGACCAATGGTTTTCGTTTCATTAGTTTTAAATGAGCTGATTTCTCATTTTGTATAAAGTCTGATGAAGCCTACGTGCAAAGCTAACTACAATAAATTATCATTTTTTTACTTCGGTGTCTCGCTTTACTTGGATACTTGAAAGAGTTTATGACTTGTGTTCCTGAAGAGGACTTTTATTCTTGTGACGTGGTCAGAATTGATAACTGAAACCAGTTGAACTGCCATTAGGTACCCACACTTTTATGACTGTTATAGTAAGGAATCAATTTAATAAGATTCTGAAAATATGTAGTGATCATTCAGATGCTTTGAAGCTAGTTAATACTCAGAAGGACTATTTTCTAGCTAGGGGCTACCCAATGAAATTAATAGATGACGTGTTGAATTCTATTATAGAAGATATCACTCCTCAGATAAAATTTTCTAGATATAATGTAATGAAAAATATTCCCCACAAAATACAATATGATATAAAATATACTAGTGATGTCCAGCTTTTAACCAATATAGTGAAAGGCAATTGGAAAATATTGTTATCAGATAAGACAGTGTCAGAACTAATTAGTGACAAACCAGCGTTCAGGTATATGAACTGTTTAAATTTGAAAAGATTATTATGTAAAGAAAAACTTAATATTACATCCATTGACATTAGGTCTCAACTGAAAACAGGGACATTCCCTTGTGGAAAATGTTCGCTTTGTGGATATATTATCAAGAAAAATAACACTAACGCTTTAAGTGTTGAACTTAACACAAAATGTATGTTTTATGCAACTTGTACTACTAGAAATGTCATTTATTTAGCCACTTGCAATCTTTGTGATAGCTATTATGTGGGTCTGACTTCACGCAGGCTTAGAGATCGGATTTATAATCACGTCTACGAGATAAGAAGGAATAGTAACACCAATGCACTGGCCATGCACTGTAATATCTACCCCAAGCATAGCTTTGCATTTCAGGTCCTACAAATAATAGATCCGAACAGAAGGGAAGGTGACCATATGAACACCTTGGAAACCTTCGAACTCAGATGGATCTTAAAACTAAAAGCCCATATACCACCAGGCTTAAATACAGTTGTTAATATTCGACCAGTTTTACTAGGCCCTGCTTGATTTTGTTATACTGCTACTAATACATATATTTTTTAAATGACCAAATGAAGTTAGTATTTTAGTGGTAATACAATAAATGAAATTGTCTCATCTACAATTGTATTTGTCAACTTGATGTATAAACATCATATTCTGGTTACATTCACTATATTTGTTGTTCTGACCCCATTAGGTCCATCGTCTTTATTATTTAGCTCAGTAGCCTTACATCATATCCATATACATTTCTTACACTATATATAAAGGTTTTGTTATTATCTTCGGCATCAAATATGATGTCATTCTAACATGATTTTTGTGATCATGATATAGTATAGGTCACAATAATGATTATGCATTGATATTGATCTGTTTTATATATTTTTATTTTCTTGTTCTTGAGTTGTAGTCTAGTAGTGATTTGGCTGTCTTAATTTTAATTATGACTATTTTACTTTATTCTAAGGGAGATCATCTCTTAGAGATAGTTTTTTACTGTGTAAATAAGATGAGTTGCTATATGTCTTATATAATCAATTTTTAGAGGCACGCAATGTCTTCATTGTGTGCTTATTAATTATATAACAGAAAGAAGCTATTTGCTTACTATAGCCTCGTATGGCGGCACGTAGTGTGATCACTGTGTGTCGGTCAGTATACAAAAAACGAAGCTATTTTATACTTTGTACTTGGCTTTGTTATGTTGCGCTTATATGACAATGTACTTTATTAAAGTAACATTTAGATAGTTTTCTGTGTCATTAAGATGCGTTGTTTTAAGTTTTATATAATCAATCTTTAGATGCACGCAATGATATTATTGTGTACTTACTAATTACATAACAGAAAGAAGCTATTTGCTTATTGTAACTTCGTATCGTGGCACGTAGTGTGATTACTGTGTATCAACCAATATATATAAGAACAAAGCTATTTTGTATTTTGACTTGTTCTGTTGTTCTTATATTACAATGCATTTCACAAAAGCAACATCTTGGCTTCACTACTTGCCAAATATGGGCAGCATTTCCTCACTAATGGTGTCTAGGTGATCTGTTTATTAATTTTAAATTACTTAATTATATCTATGCAAAACTAAGAAATGATAACAAGCTTGGTGTGAGTTTTCTAAATATGGGCATAGTTTCCTGTAAATATATTTATGAAAATATATTGTTACCAAGATGGTTATATTGTTAATATTTGATGACAGCCTGCTCTTGAAGCTTATTTAATCATGAAGCTATATTTATATACTAACACTACCATGTTTTAGAAATTTTAATTGTGTTTCTTTTTCAAGTGGCTTTCAGGTTATTGGTTATAACCTAGCCTGATCGTTCGTGATGCTGCTGTTGAATTTTTACTAACTATGTAATTGGGTATTCAATTAATATATTGCTTGATCTAATTGTATAATTGGAAGCTAATGTTTTAGTATAAAAGTGCCCATTTAGTTTCTGTAATTTGTAACCTGAGGAAGCGCAATTTACATTGCGTGAAAGCGCTTGTTTCTGTTCTACAAATAAATTTATTTTATTTCATTTTATTTCGTGGTGGTTTCTACATTTTTCCAGTCTGACAGAGGTGCCAATTTCATGTCAGACCTGCTGGCTTGTCTGTGGAAGCACTGTGGGGGTGAAACACCTAAAGATGAAACTCCTACCATCCCCAGACTAATGGTCTTGTGGAGAGGTTAACCTCTGCACTAAAGACCATGTTAAGTGCATTTTCAGGCCATTTTAAGAGAGAGTGGGACAAATGTTTGCCCCATATGTTGTTTGCTTAAAGAGAGGTACCCCAGGAATCCACAGGTTTTTCACCCTTTGAGTTGATGTATGGGCATAGGGGCCTCTAGATTTGATTCATGATAAGTGAGAGAGTGAGTGTGAATCCCACAAAGATTCTGTTGTGGTATATGTCCTAAACTTCAGGACAAGGCTTTGGGAGCTCATGGGCTTGGCTCAGGGAGAACCTTGTATGGCAGGAATGCTCAAGCCAGAGATTATGGGGCAGCAGGTTATGGTTCTCATTACTGTGAGACACAATAAGCTGCAGGCAACTTGGGAGGGACCCTTTAAAATGGTAAGGAAGGTCAGTGCTGTTGACTACATAGTAGAACTGCTAGGCAGGAGGCAGGGCACATATTGTACCATGTTAACACCATGAAACTTTACCATGATAGGGAAGTCTAGGTGCTAAGTATTTGCAGTAGAAGGCAGGAGGAGTCTGAGGGGGATCTATGGCTACAGCAAGCCAGCGAGAAAAATCCCAAGTTACTGTGGCAGAGCCTAGGGTTGCAGGCATATGCCAAGGCAGCTGGGCTCTCAAGACAGGGTATGGGGGTAATGTATTCCCAGATAGGCTCATTCCTCTCAAGCAACATTTTCCAAGGGGCACTTGAAAAACTTGCTTGAGTCTTCGAAGGGTGGGAGAGGTGTGACGATAGGAGGTACCACCAGTATAGCTAGCTGGAATTTTGTAAATAATTATATGCCATTTGTGAATATCAAACTTATTTCTACAAGTTGCTTGTGTTACGAATGTATTAGAACTGTATGTCATGTGTATATCAAATTGATTTGTACAGATGTTTGTGTTGAAAAGGTATATGTAAAGTGCTTGTGTTTGAAATATATCCACAGTGTGCCCTACTGGAGAGAAAAACAAAAGTACATGCACTACTGTAACTTTAAATGTATATGTTTTAACAGAGAAAACTGGAAGGTTAACCTCAGTCCAGCAAACTTTAACACATATCTGAAATTAAATCACTTTATGGGTTAGGCCATAAAGATGTTATCTCACATGTTTCAATGCAGCTAGAGTCACACGGTCAGTACCAAGACACTTCCTGTATTATCTTTGGGGTGAACTAATTACTACAGTGGAAGCATGGAGGTATGGAATTGTTTTATGGCTCCCAGCACCTGCCACAGATCTAAGCAAAAGTCCTTGTGTGTGTATTTTTACAGGTAGGTGTGAAATCCTGCCATCTTCCAGCAACTGGGCTTTGCATACGAACTAGAAGTCAGATGACCAGAAGTGATGTCATTCAGAAAACTATCCCAGAAGTAATATTTTAGATATTATTTTGAGAAGTCTCTTAGTGAGACTGAGCATTCTGTATTCTGTCTTGGGCCTGAAACAAGAAGAACCATTCACCACATCATCCGTCTTGCTCTATTAAGTAAGTAGGGAATAGTATAATACTCTTAGAAGCAGTCAGGAATACAGTGAAGCTTAGTTTAGATATTGTTTTTATTTATTTGTCTGAGCCTGTCCTGCATTGTTATTTTAAGTATTTCCTGTGATTTTGAACTCTGATATCACTGTGAATATATATACCTAGTATTTTCTTGTTCTTTTGTTATTTATTATTGAATGTATTTAAACCTTTCATTGTGGCTGATCTTTGTAGAGATATTTAAGTTTTGAGAGTATTTGCATATTTATTTGGTGACACTCTGTGGACCACTTGTAATAGCCTTGCTCTTGGTCAAACTACCATTTGTATTAATATTAATTTCACTCAGTATATTGAGTCCCCATGGAAGCGGCTTAAGATAGCTTGCAGGAGTGTCTGGTGGCAGTCATAACTACCTTATAGTCTGGGCAGAAGGGGGCATAGCTAATAAACCTGTGCCAGCCTTTCCCAGGGGTGTGTGTGTGTGTGTAAATCAAACCTCAAAGTGTGTCTGTGTGTCAGCTTCTTAGGCAGGGACACGAAACACTGGTTCAACAGAGAGGATGCTGGAGGTCTTGGCTTGGACACTCAGCTGAGAACTCAAGTCTATAGCTGTGCCAGTGGGGAGTCTTACTGGGGATCTGGAAAAAGAGGGAGAAACCACCCCTGGATGAACTGTGTTCCCAGTGTTCTCTTAAGGGAAATTGTAGTTTATTGTGCTTGATGTAGAGAGCTGAATCTGGAGATACTGTGTACCTGTTATCCTCCCAGTGAGCATACCCCACTGGTGCCAGTGGTGAGGATTGAGGCTCCTTGATTACTGGCACAGGGCTGGTGAGGCATCATAGAAGTTATGGCGGTTGGAGCTTTGGGTCATTTTTCAGAAAGGGAGTGGTGAGCCAGAGGTGATGGCTTGACTTTTCAACTGAGGTATTATCTGACAGAGTGTTTTATTTACCTGACAATTTGGCTGCTTAAAAAATTGTCTGTCAGAGACCTAATTAGTGTATTTAAGCTTGCTGTTTTGTGCAATAGACTTAATCTTTCATCTACAGTATAATACAACCTGCTGAATTTCTATCCCTGTCAAGTTATTGAATATTCTTGTATTGCAAGTCAATGGACAGTGCAGTGGTGCAGCGGTAGCATTATCACCTCACAGCAAGAGGTTCTCTGGTTTGATTCTCAGCTGGAGTGCCTTCTGTGTAGAGTCTGTAAGTCCTCCTTGCATTTGTGTGGGTTTTCTCTGGGTGCTCCGGTTTCCTCCTATGTTACAAAGACATGCATCTACAGCATTTCCCCTCGGGCCTCCACTGAAAATTGGCTTTGTTCCAAGTCAGACTTTCCCGGTTAACAAATGTTAAATAAATAAGTTATTAAATACCCACACACCAGAAATTCAGCTTCCTTTAGTGAACCAAACACTATCTGACAGATGATGCAAGGCAAATACTAGCATCTACCTACCTTCTTCCATTCTTAATTCATGCTCCACGTATTCTTACAAATCTAAACACTATCCTTAAGTCTAAATTGCCTGCCTGTTGCAATAAAATATCCAAATTTAAAGCCATCCTTACATATAGGACTCAACAGTGCAGACTTCTGAAACAACTGAACTGGCTTGGGCTACCCAACTATTTAACATATTCAGAATGTATTAAGGCACATTCTGTCATACATACACCAAAAAATGCCTAGGACTACAATATACCCTGCAGCATTACTCTCCAGGTAGAGATCTTTGTTCAGCCAATAAACTGTTAGTAAATACTGAAAAGTCTATTAACTCAGCAGACAACTCATTACAAAAACATGCATTTGGAGCTTTTCTTCCTGGGCCTCCGCTGAAAATTGTCTTCGTTCCAAGTCAGACTTTCTCAGTTAACAAATGTTAAATAATAAATAAATAAAAATTATACGTCCTATATGTATCTAAACTCTGGAGTACTATCCCAACATACCTGAAACAGACCATGAACATTTCCAGCTTTAAACTCTTACTTAAATAATACCTAAACCACATATGGCTGTGCTCATGCTCTTCACCTGAGTTAACTACATTTTCAGTTGTCTCCTATCTGCTACCTCTTTATAACTTTTATTTCCTTCTCCACAACAAACCTTTCTACCACTACTCCTCAATTACCTTCCTATTTTAATCCTCACCTTACATTCCAGTTTCTCTCTGAGCTTCAGACTTTATCCAACTCCTTCAAATACTTTCCACTGTACTCTTGTAACCAGGTTCTATGATAGTATATACCATAGAATTCTACCCTTACTATCCATGATTCATCGATTGCACAATACCTGTCTCCCCTTCACGTTTTAATTATCTATCAGTTAATTGTTCCTTACCTCAATTTTATTTCCTCCTTGCATCTATACAGTAACCCTCCTTACCCATGTCTAAGTCATATCTAATGTCTGCTAGTGCACTGCAGTTGTGGTATGTACCATACTGCACAACATGGTGCTAATGAAAACTATTGCAGCAAGGTGATACTAGTTTTACCTGACATATGTGTGCCTATTATATGAAAGCTGCTAGGTTATGATATATCACAAGAACTCAATTCAGAGACTCCTGTGTGAGGCTGAGGGAGGCCAAATACACTGTGACACTCATATCTAGGCAGCATCTAATTCACAACTATGGTCCATAGGAAGACAAACACAGAATGAAACTGATGCATGCTGATGCATGCATTTACCTACTCAGACTGTTCATAAGAGTGCATGGACTAGCCAGACTGTGCATCAGCCATTACATATCCCTATTAGCCAGAAGGGTTAGAAGAGCAAAGTCTTCATTATTTGTGGAGGTGGAGGGTCACAGCTGCACTGGGCATCAAGGCAAGCATAGATGGATGTGTTAAGGTTGCTGAAAATGCAAGCATGCACATGGCTGGGGGATTGTGTGGTGTCATCCAGGAGTAGCATGTGGGCTGTAGGTACCATGTGGTTCTGCAAGGTCAAGTCTGGAGGGATGTACTTCAGGGGATGGTGTAGCTCTTTGTCTGCATGTGCAGAATGTTGCTGTGGCCTCTGCTGGCAGTTACTGATTTCTTGTAATGCTACTCATAACTTGCACACAGTGTCATGGTATTCACTGTAGATGTGCATCCCTCCTGTGTTTGTGTGCAGTTTAGACATGTGTCAGATTCCCCTGTATGTGGCAGTTACGGATTTCTTGTAATGCTACTCATAACTTGCACACAATGTCATGGTATTTACTGTAGATGTGCATAACTCCTGAGTATATATGTTGTTTAGACATGTGTCAGATTCTCTGCATGTGGCAGTTACTGATTTCTGTAATGCTATTCATAACTTGCACACAGTGTCATGGTATTTACTGTAAATGTGCATCGCTCCTGCGTTTGTGTGTTTTTTAAACGTGTCAGATTTTCTGTTTGTGGAAGTTACTGATTTTTTGCAATGCTACTCATAGCTTGTACACTGTGTCATGGTATTTACTGTAGATGTGCATTGCTCCAGTGTATGTGTGTTTAGAAATGTGTCAGATTCCCTGTATGTAGCAGTTTCTGATTTCTTGTAAAGCTACTCATAAAATGCACCCAGTGTCATGGTATATACTGTAAATGTGCATCACTCCTGTATATGTGCATTGTTTAGACATGTGTCATATTCTCTGTTTGTTGCAGTTACTGTTTTCTTGTAATGCTATTATTAACTTGCACACAGTGTCAAGGTATTTACTGTAGATATGCATTGCTCCTGTGTATGTGTGTTGTTTAGACATGTCAGATTCTCTGTATGTGGCAGTTGCTGATTTCTTGTAATGCTACTCATAACTTGCACACAGTGTCATGGTATTTACTGTAGATGTGCATTGCTCCTGTGTATGTGTGTTGTTTAGACATGTGTCAGATTATCTGTATCTGGCAGTTGCTGATTTCTTGTAATGCTATCCTTAACTTGCACAGAGTGTCATAGGATTTACTGTAGATGTGCATCAGTCCTGTGTATGTGTGTTGTTTAGACATGTGTCAGGTTCTATGTATGTGGCAGTTACTGATTTCTTGTAATGCTATCCATAACTTGCACAGAGTGTCATGGTATTTACTGTAGCTGTGTATCGCTCCTGTGTATGTGTGTTGTTTAGACATGTGTCAGATTCTCTGTATGTGGAAGTTACTGATTTATTGTAATGCTACTCAAAACGTGCACAGAGTGTCATTGTATTTACTGCAGCTATGCATCGCTCTTGTGTATGTGTGTTGTTTAGACATGTGTCAGATTCTCTGTATGTGGTAGTTACTGATTTCTTGTAATGTTACTCATAACTTGCACACAGTGTCATGGTATTTACTGTAAATGTGCATTGCTCCTGTGTATGTGTGTTGTTTAGACATGCGTCAGATTCCCTGTATGTGGCAGTTACTGATTTCTTGTAACGCTACTCATAACTTGCACACAGTGTCATGGTATTTATTGTTGATGTGCATTGCTCCTGTGTATGTGTGTTGTTTAGACATGTGTCAGATTTTTTGTATGTGGCAGTTACTGATTTCTTGTAATGCTACTAATAACTTGCACAGAGTGTCATGGTATTTACTATAGATTTGCATCTCTCCTGTGTACATGTGTTGTTTAGACGTGTCAGGTTCTATGTATATGTATGTTGCAGTTACTGATTTCTTGTAATGCTGCTCATAACTTTTACACAATGTCATGGTATTTACTGTAGATGTGCATCTCTCCTGTGTATGTGTGTTCTTTATACATAAGTCAGATTCTCTGTATGTGGCAGTCACTAATTTCTTGTAATGCTACTCATAACTTGCCCAGGGTGTCATGGTATTTAATTTGGATGTGCATCACTCCCGTGTATGTGTGTTGATTAGACATGTGTCAGATTCCATGTATGTGGGAATTACTGATTTCATGTAATGCTATTCATAACTTGCACACAGTGTCATGGTATTTACTGTAGATGTGCATCGCTCCTGTGTATGTGTGTTCTTTATACATGTGTCATATTCTCTGTATGTGGCAGTTACTAATTTCTTGTAATGCTATTCATAACTTGCACACTGTGTCATGATATTTACTGTAGATGTGCATCGCTCCTGTATTTGTGTGCAGTTTAGACATGTGTCAGATTCCCTGTATGTAGCAGTTACTGATTTCTTATAATGCTACTCAAAACTTTCACACAGTGCCATGGTATTTACTGTAGATGTGCATCGCTCCTGTGTTTGTGTGCAGTTTAGACATGTGTCAGATTCCCTGTATGTGGCAGTTTCTGATTTCTTGCAAAGCTACTCATAAAATGCACACAGTGTCATGGTATATACTGTAAATGTTCATTGTTCCTGTGTATGTGCTTTATTTAGACATGTGTCATATTCTCTGTATGTTGTGGTTACTGATTTCTTGTAATGCTATTCATAACTTGAACCCAGTGTCATGGTATTTACTGTACATGTGTATCACTCCTGTGTATGTGTGTTGTTTAGACCTGTGTCAGATTCTCTGTATGTGTCAGTTACTGATTTCTTGTAATGCTATTCATAACTTGCAGATAGTGTCTTGGTATTTACTGTAGATGTGCATCGCTCCTGTGTATGTGTGTTGTTTAGAGATGTGTCAGATTTTCTGTATGTGGCAGTTGCTGATTTCTTGTAATGCTACTCATAACTTGCACACAGTGTCATGGCATTTACTGTAGATGTGCATTGCTCCTGTGTATGTGTGTTGTTTAGACATGCGTCAGATTATCTGTATGTGGCAGTTACTGATTTCTTGCAATGCTACTCATAACTTGCACATGCCATGGTATTTACTGTCGATGTACATCACTCCTGTGTATGTGTGTTGATTAGACGTGTCAGATTCTCTATATGCGGCAGTTACTGATTTCTTGTAATGCTACTCATAACTTGCACAGAGTGTCACAGTGTTTACTGTAGATGTGCATCGCTCATGTGTATGTGTGCTGTTAAGACATGTGTCAGGTTCTCTGTAAGTGGAAATTACTGATTTCTTGTAATGCTACTCAAAACTTGCACAGAGTGTCATTGTATTTACTGTAGCTGTGCATAACTTTTGTGTATGTGTGTTGTTTAGACATGTGTCAGATTCTCTGTATGTGGTAGTTACTGATTTCTTGTAATGTTACTCATAACTTGCACACAGTGTCATGGTATTTACTGTAAATGTGCATTGCTCCTGTGTATGTGTGTTGTTTATACATGCGTCAGATTGCCTGTACGTGGCAGTTACTGATTTCTTCTAATGCTATTCATAACTTGCACACAGTGTCATGGTATTTACTGTAAATGTGCATTGCTCCTGTGTATGCGTGTTGTTTAGACATGCGTCAGATTGCCTGTACGTGGCAGTTACTGAGTTCTTGTAATGCTATTCATAACTTCCACAGAGTGTCATGGTATTTACTGTAGATGGCATCGCTCCTGTGTTTGTGTGCAGTTTAGACATGTGTCAGATTCCCTGTATGTAACAGTTACTGATTTCTTGTAATGCTACTCATAACTTGCACACAGTGTCTTGGTATTTACTGTAGCTGTGAATCGCTCTTGTGTATGTGTGTTGTTTTGACATGTATCAGATTCTCTGTATGTGGAAGTTACTGATTTCTTGTAATGCTACTCAAAACTTGCATAGAGTGTCATTGTATTTACTGTAGCTGTGAATCGCTCTTGTGTATGTGTGTTGTTTTGACATGTGTCAGATTCTCTGTATGTGGTAGTTACTGATTTCTTGTAATGTTACTCATAACTTGCCCACAGTGTCAGGGTATTTATGGTAGATGTGCATTACTCCTGTGTATGTGTGTTGTTTAAACATGTGTCAGATTCTTTGTATGTGGCAGTTACTCATTTCTTGTAATGCTATTCATAACTTGCACCCAGTGTCATGGTATTTACTATAGAGGTGCATTGCTCCTGTGTATGTGTGTTGTTTAGACATGTGTCATATTCACTGTATGTGGCAGTTACTGATTTCTTGTAATGCTATTCATAACTTGCACACAATGTCATGGTATTTAGTGTAGATGTGCATCGCTCCTATTTATGTGTGTTGTTTAGACATGTGTCAGATTCTCTGTATGTGTCAGTTACTGATTTCTTGTAATGCTGCCCTAACATGCACAGGGTGTCATGGTATTTAATGTGGATGTGCATCCCTCCTGTGTTTGTGTGCAGTTTAGACATGTGAGATTCTCTGTATGTGTCAGTTACTGATTTCTTGTAATGCTATTCATAACTTGCACACAGTGTCTTGGTATTTACTGTAGATGTGCATTGCTCCTGTGTATGTGTGTTCTTTATATATGTGTCAGATTCTCTGTATGTGGCAGTTACTGATTTCTTGTAATGCTGCTCCTAACATGCACAGGGTGTCATGGATTTTAATGTGGATGTGCATCACTCTCGTGTATGTATGTTGTTTAGACATGTGTCAGATTCCATATATGTGGGAGTTACTGATTTATTGTAATGTTATTCATAACTTGCACACTGTGTCATGGTATTTACTGTAGATGTACATAGCTCCAATGTATGTGTGTTGTTTAGACATGTGTCAGATTTTCTCTATCTGGCAGTTGCTAATTTCTTGTAATGCTATTCGTAACTTGCACACAGTGTCGTAGGATTTACTGTAGATGTGCATCGCTCCTGTGTATGTGTGTTGTTTAGACATGTGTCAGATTCTCTGCATGTGTAAGATACTTCTTTCTTGTAATGCTACTCAAAACTTGCACAGAGTGTCATTGTATTTACTGTAGCTGTGCATTGCTCTTGTGTATATGTGTTGTTTAGACGTGTCAGATTCTCTGTATGTGGTAGTTACTGATTTCTTGTAATGTTACTCATAACTTTCACACAGTGCCATGGTATTTACTGTAAATGTGCATTGCTCCTGTATATATGTGTTGATTAGACGTGTAAGATTCTCTTTATGTGGCATTTACTGATTTCTTGAAATGCTACTCATAACTTGCACAGAGTGTCCTGGTATTTACTAGAGATTTGCAGCTCTCCTATGTATGTGTGTTGCTTAGACATGCGTCAGATTCCCTGTATATGGCAGTTACTGATTTCTTGTAATGCTACTCATAATGTGCACTCAGTGTCATGGTATTTACTGTAGCTGTGCATCACTCCTTTGTATGTGTGTTGTTTAGACATGTGTCAGATTCCCCATATGTGGAAGATACTGCTTTCTTGTAATGCTACTCAAAACTTGCACAGAGTGTCATTGTATTTGCTGTAGCTGTGCATTGCTCTTGTGTATGTGTGTTGTTTAGACGTGTCAGATTCTCTGTTTGTGGTAGTTACTGATTTCTTGTAATGTTACTCATAACTTGCACACAGTGCCATGGTATTTATTGTATATGTGCATTGCTCCTTTGTATGTGTGTTGTTTAGACATGCATCAGATTCACTGTATGTGGCAGTTACTGATTTCTTGTAATGCTACTCATAACTTGCACAGAGTGTCATGGTATTTACTATAGGTTTGCATCTCTCCTGTTTATGTGTGATGCTTACACATGTGTCAGATTCCCTGTTTGTGGCAGTTAGGGTTGAAAAACACTGGAACCACCATGATATTAAAATCAATCAGCTCTGTTTAATTAATAGAAGAACAAGCGCTTTCCCGCACATAAATCGTGCGCTTCATCAGGTTACAAGTAAAAAGGGTTAGTCCCTGTCCTTATATACAATAGACTATCCACTTAACAAGACAATTAAACAGTAAAATTGATAATTATGTATGGTAATTAATTAGGCAGGAAACCATACCCATATAAGGCAAAGTAAAAAACATTAAAAAACATTAGCACCATTTGTTTGTGGCAGTTACTGATTTCTTGCAATGCTACACATAACTTGCACACAGTATCATGGTATTTACTGTAGATAAGCATTGCTCCTGTGTAGGTGTGTTGTTTAGACATGTGCCAGATTCACTTTATGTGGCAGTTACTGATTTCGTCTAATGCTATTCATAACTTGCACACACTGTCATGGTATTTACTGTAGATGTGCATCCCTCATGTGTATGTGTGTTGTTTAGACATGTATCAGATTTTCTGTTTGTGGCAGTTACTGATTTCTTGTAATGCTACTCATAACTTGCACACTGAGTCACGGTATTTACTGTAGATGTGCATCGCTCCTGTGTACGTGTGTTGTTTAGACATGTATCAGATTCTCTGTTTGTGGCAGTTACTTATTTCTTGTAATGCTACTCACAACTTTCACACAGTGTCATGGCATTTACTGTAGAGGTGCTTCACTCATGTGTATGTGAGCTGTTTAGACATGTGTCAGATTATCTGTATTTGGCAGTTACTGATTTCTTGTAATGCTACTCATAACTTGCACAGAGCATCATGGTATTTACTGTAGATGTGCATTGCTCCAGTGTATGTGTGTTGTTTAGACATGCATCAGATTGTCTGTATGTGGCAGTTACTGATTTCCTGTAATGCTATTCCTAACTTGTACTCCTGTCATAGTATTTAATGTAGATGTGTATCACTCCCATGTATGTGTGTTGTTTAGACATGTGTCAGATTCCATGTATGTTGGAGTTACTGATTTCTTGTAATGCTATTCATAACATGCACACTGTGTCATGGTATTTACTGTAGATGTGCATCGCTCCAGTGTATGTGTGTTGTTTAGAGATTTGTCAGATTCCCTGTATGTGGCAGTAACTGATTTCTTGTAATGCTACTCATAACTTCACACAGTGTCATGGTATTTACTGTAGATGTGTATCGCTGCTGTGTATGTGTGTTGTTTAGACATGTGTCAGATTCTATGTATGTGGCAGTTACTGATTTCTTGTAATGCTGCTCATAATGTGCATACAGTGTCATAGTATTTACTGCAGATGTGCATCGCTCCTGTGTATGTGTGTTGTTTATACATGTGTCAGATTCTCTGTATGTGGCAGTTACTGATTTCTTGTAATGCTGCTCCTAACATGCACAGGGTGTCATGGATTTTAATGTGGATGTGCATCACTCTCGTGTATGTATGTTGTTTAGACATGTGTCAGATTCCATATATGTGGGAGTTACTGATTTATTGTAATGTTATTCATAACTTGCACACTGTGTCATGGTATTTACTGTAGATGTACATAGCTCCAATGTATGTGTGTTGTTTAGACATGTGTCAGATTCTGTGTATGTGGCAGTTACTCATTTCTTATAATGTTACTCATAACTTGCACACAGTGTCATGGTATTTACTGTAGATGTGCATTGCTCCTGTGTATGTGTGTTGTTTAGACATGCATCAGATTATCTGTGTGCGACAGTTACTTATTTCTTGTAATGCTACTCATAACTTGCACACATGTCATGGTATTTACTGTAAATGTGCATCACTCCTGTGTATGTGTGTTTTTTAGACATGTGTCAGATTCTCTGTATCTGGCAGTTGCTGATATCTTTTAATGCTAATCGTAACTTGCACACAGTGTCATAGGATTTACTGTAGATGTGCATCACTCCTGTGTATGTGGGTTGTTTAGACATGTGTCAGGTTCTATGTATGTGTCAGTTACTGATTTCTTGGAATGCTATCCATAACTTGCGCAGAGTGTCATGGTATTTACTGTAGATGTGCATCGCTCCTGTGTATGTGTATTGTTTAGACATGTGTCAGATTCTCTGTATGTGGAAGTTACTGATTTCTTGTAATGTTACTCATAACTTGCACTCAGTGCCATGGTATTTACTGTAAATGTGCATCACTCCTGTATATGTGTGTTGATTAGACGTGTAAGATTCTCTCTATGTGGCATTTACTGATTTCTTGAAATACTACTCATAACTTACATAGAGTGTAATGGTATTTACTAGAGATTTGCATCTCTCCTGTGTATGTGCATTGCTTAGAGATGCGTCAGATTCCCTGTATGTGGCAGTTACTGATTTCTTGTGATGCTACTCAAAACTTGCACACAGTGTCATAGTATTTACTATAGATGTGCATCGCTCCTGTGTATGTGTGTTGTTTAGGCATGTGTCAGCTTCTTTGTAAGCGGCAGTTATTGATTTCTTGTAATGTTTCTCTTAACTTGCACACAGTGTCATGGCATTTACTGTATATGTGCATCACTCCTGTGTATATGTGTTGTTTAGACATGTGTCAGATTCTCTGTATGTGGCAGTTACTGATTTCTTGTAATGCTTTTCATAACTTGCACACAGTGTCATGGTATTTACTGCAAATGTGCACCGCTCCTGTGTATGTGTGTTGTTTATACATGTATCAGATTATCTGTATGTGGTAGTTACTGATTTTACTGATTTTTTGTAATGCTACTCACAACTTGCACACAGTGTCATGGCATTTAATGTAGATGTGCTTTACTACTGTGTATGTGAGTTATTTAGACATGTGTCAGATTCTCTGTATCTGGCAGTTACTGATTTCTTGTAATGCTACTCATAACTTGTACACATGTCATGGTATTTAATGTAGATGTGCATCGCTCCTGTGTATGTGTGTTGTTTAGACATGTGTCAGATTTTCTGTATGTGGCAGTTCCTGATTTCTTATAATGCTATTCATAACTTGCACACAGTGTCATGGTATTTACTGTAGATGTGCATTGCTCCTGTGTATGTGTGTTGTTTAGACATGTGTCAGATTCTCTGTATGTGGCAGTTACTGATTTCTTGTAATGCTACTCATAACTTGCACAGAGTGTCATGGTATTTACTATAGATTTAAATCTCTCCTGTGTATGTGTGTTGCTTAGACATGCGTCAGATTCCCTGTAAGTGGCAGTTACTGATTTCTTGTAATGCTATTCATAACTTGCACACAGTGTCATGGTATGTAGTGTAAATGTGCATCGCTCCTGTGTATGTGTGTTTTTTAAACGTGTCAGATTTTCTGTTTTTGGGAGTTACTGAGTTCTTGTAATGCTATTCATAACTTGCACACTGTGTCGTGGTATTTAATGTAGATGTACATTGCTCCTGTGTATTTGTGTTGTTTAGGCATGTGTCAGATTCCCTGTATGTGGCAGTTTCTGATTTCTTGTAAAGCTACTCATAAAATGCACACAGTGTCATGGTATATACTATAAATGTGCATCGCTCCTGTTAATGTGCATTGTTTAGACATGTATCATATTCTCTATATGTAGCAGTTACTGATTTCTTGTAATGCTATTCATAACTTGCACCCAGTGTCATGGCATTTACTGTAGATGTGCATTGCTCCTGTGTATGTGTGTTGTTTAGACATGTGTCAGCTGCTCTGTATGTGGCAATTACTGATTTCTTGTAATGCTATCTGTAACTTGCACAGAGTGTCATGGTATTTACTGTAGATGTGCATCGCTCCTGTGTATGAGTATTGTTTAGACATGTGTCAGATTATCTGTTTGTGGAAGATACAGCTTTCTTGTAATTCTACTCAAAACTTGCACAAAGTGTCATTGTATTTGCTGTAGCTGTGCGTTGCTCTTGTGTATGTGTGTTGTTTAGACATGTGTCAGATGCTGTGTATGTGGTAGCTACTGATTTCTTGTAATGTTACTCATTACTTGCCACAGTGCCATGGTATTTTACTGTAAATGTGCATCACTCCTGTGTATGTATGTTGATTAGACATGTCAGATTCTCTGTATCTGGCAGTTACTGATTTCTTGAAATGCTACACATAACGTGCACACAGTGTCATGGTATTTACTATAGATTTGCATCTCTCCTGTGTATGTGTGTTGCTTAGACATGCGTCAGATTCCCTGTATGTGGCAGTTACTGATTTTTTGTAATGCTATTCATAACTTGCACACAGTGTCATGCTATTTACTGTAGATGTGCATCGCTCCTGTGTATGTGTGTTGTTTAGACATGTGTCAGATTCCCTGTATGGCAGTTTCTGATTTCTTGAAAAGGTACTCATAAAATGCACACAGTGTCATGGTATACACTGTAAATGTGCATCAGTTCTGTGTATGTGTCATATTCTCTGCATGTTGCAGTTACTGATTTCTTCTAATGCTATTCATAAGTTGCACCCAGTGTCATGGTATTTACTGTAGATATGCATCACTCCGGTGTATGTGTGTTGATTAGACTTGTCAGATTCTCTGTATGTGGCAGTTACTGATTTCTTGTAATGCTACTCATAGTTTTCACAGAGCATCATGGTATTTACTGTATATGTGCATCACTCCTTTGTATGTATGTTGTTTAGACATGTGTCAGATTCCCTGTATGTGGCAGTTACTGATTTCTTGTAATGCCATTATTAACTTGCACACAGTGTCATGGTATTTACTGTAGATGTGCATCCCTCCTGTGTTTGTGTGCAGTTTAGACATGTGTCAGATTCTCTGTATGTGGCAGTTACTGATTTCTTGTAATGCCATTATTAACTTGCACACAGTGTCAAGGTATTTACTGTAGATATGCATTGCTCCTTTGTATGTGTGTTGTTTAGACGTGTCAGATTCCCTGTATGTGGCACTTACTGATTTCTTGTAATGTTACTCATAACTTGCACACAGTGTCATGGTATTTACTGTAGATGTGCATCCCTCCTGTGTTTGTGTGCAGTTTAGACATGTGTCAGATTCTCTGTATGTGGCAGTTACTGATTTCTTGTAATGTTACTCATAACTTGCACACAGTGTCATGGTATTTACTGTAGATGTGCATCCCTCCTGTGTTTGTGTGCAGTTTAGACATGTGTCAGATTCTCTGTATGTGGCAGTTACTGATTTCTTGTAATGCCATTATTAACTTGCACACAGTGTCAAGGTATTTACTGTAGATATGCATTGCTCCTTTGTATGTGTGTTGTTTAGACGTGTCAGATTCCCTGTATGTGGCACTTACTGATTTCTTGTAATGCTATTCATATCTTGCATCCAGTGCCATGGTATTTACTGTAGATGTGCATTGCTCCTGTGTATGTGCGTTGTTTAGACATGTGTCATATTCCCTGTATGTGGCAGTTACTGATTGTTTTGTAATCCAACTTGTAACTTTCACACAATTGGATATGCTTGTCCTATGTTTTTTTGTGCCTGCTTTTTCATGCATGCATTTCTTTACTACCGTGAACATATGTTTCCCTTCCCCTTATAGCTTTGGGCTATATGTTTCACATGTACATGAGATATGCATATGTGTAAATGCACCTTTATGTACTGTGTCATCTTTGGAATGTAGGTGTACTGAGTTTATATGACTTTCTGCATTGTCTACTGAATAAACTTCTCATCTACATAAAACAAAGCCTTTCCCTCATTCTCTTCAAAAGAATTTGGATAAATGGTTGAGGAACTGTAAATTCACTCCAGTGGCACTGTCCATGCCCCTTACAGACAGAGGGAGTCTGTAAAATGACTCAGGGCTCCAACACCTAAAGACCCACTACCCTGATACTACCCCATCCTATATCTGGGGAATTATTTTATTTAGTTATTTATTGACATTTGATTACCAGGAAAGTCTGAATGGGTAGAAGCCCATTTCAAAGGAGGCCTGGGGAGAAAAGCTCCAAATTAATACAAAACATTTTAAGAAAAATAATTATACAATCTTCAACAATAAAACAAAAACATTGCAGTTTAAATAATTATAACAAATTAGACATAAATTAAAAACATTGTTTAAGAATCGATACAAGGTATATGACAATCTTTAATATTTTGAGAAATTTTAGACAGTTTGTAGAGAAATTGAAAGTAAGTTAGTTTAATACAAACAAGAACTGCAATATGAAGTGAGGGAAATAGGTTAATGGTATATTTAGAGAGACAGTAAGATAGCAGTAAGGAAGTAATTGAAAAAGGGAGAGTAATGGGGTATAATGAATGAAAATGTACTTGTTCACATTTAGGGATAAAGTTTATCTTGGTTTTAAGATATGATATTGTCATATCCTGAGTTTTATTGGCTATGCTTGTAAAGGGTCTTGTACCATTAGCCTAGTAATCACCTATGAACCTTTGATAGGCTATCATACACATGCAATACATGTCTAACAGTGTGGTGATCATTGTCATGTTTCCATCTGTATTCATGTTTTACTTGTGTGTTGTGCATTCCCCAGACATACATACATGCTGCATAGCTATGCAAGTACAGGATTATATACCGCAGTTTGTATTATTTGTGTACTATTACAAATAATGTTTCCACATCACCATGTGGTTTTATGTGCTAATTTCACACTCCATGTCATTAGTGGGTTATGTGTGATCAGCCTACTGTATGTTTGGCTTCTGTGACATTATTGCATGGCACATATGATATCTACATTGCATACCTGAACTCCATCTGTGTTGCCTCTGGCACGGAATGTCTACTGTGACATCATGATCCCATGTTTCCTGTTCTACTATGTGCTGTTTATAAGTAGTGGTTTATTAGTCACATTCCTATTTCTGCTTTAATGCTGCTTGCTGGCTGACTTCAGAGTTGTGCACTGTTATTTTTGCTTCATTGTATAGTTTTTCAGATCTCTGCTGAAGGTGTTGGTTTTCCCATACCCATCCTCCCTATTCCTGAGTTGTTGTTTAAATTTGGAGGTTTTTGCAGTTGCCCGCCCCCACTGTAGATTTGATTTGGGACACTCCCCCCAGTCCCATCTGTTTACCTCATTCTACCTAATAGACTCCTGCATTATTTTTAGTCATTTTTAATTTAATTGCATTTTTTTAAACTGTTTGGTCTAACATTGCTACATACTCAAGTGTGCTAGCTTGCACTGCATTTGAATTGTTTTGACTGCTGTTTTGTCTACTTTTCTGTGTATATATATATATATATATATATATATATATATATATATATATATATATATAAAACCTTTCCTGTAACTAGTGTAGTCCAGATTCAGATTTGTTGTATCCAGGACTATATGCAAGCTTCTGAGCCCCCCCAAGCTTTCTGTGTTGGAGGGAAGCCTTCTAGCTTGTCAGTGAGAGTGGTAAGCACTAGGTAACCTATCTACCTTCTGCATTGTTTTAAGTAATTTTTAATTTAATTGCATTTTTTAAACTGTTTGGTCTAACATTGCTACATACTCAAGTGTGCTAGCTTGCACTGCATTTGAATTGTTTTGACTGCTGTTTTAGCTACTTTTCTGTATATATATATAAAAAAAAAATACCTTTCCTGTAACTAGTGTAGTCCAGATTTAGATTTGTTGTATCCAGGACTCTATGCAAGCTTCTGAGCCCCCCCCCCCAAGCTTTCTGTGTTGGAGGGAAGCCTTCTAGCTTATCAGTGGGAGTGGTAAGTACTAGGTAACCTTGCTACCACATAAGGAGTGGTTATGGCCCAGAAATTGTAGTTATTGGCCATATGGGCAGTTTTTCCATCTCTCTCAACTTTCTGATTTAAAAGCCCACATTTGTACTTGTTCCCCCCCTTTCCTGTAACTAGTTTAGTCCAGATACATATTCTTACTTTTAGCACTTGCATTTGCTTATTTGTGATCAGCACTTGTTCAGAACTTGTAAGCACTAAATAATCTCCTAATTACTACAGCACTCAACCTTCCTCATTACCTAGAGAAAAACAGTTTTGGTACTTACTTTCCTCACTTGCTTAGAGAAAAACAGCTCTTGTACTCACTTTCCTCACTTATCTAGAGGAAAATAGTTTTTTTATTCAGGCATGTCCAAGGGTCAGCTCCCAATGTTTTCTCCTGTCTATATGATGAATCTGGGCATCTTGGGGCAATGTAGAAATTGCCTCATGTACACAGACAACCCTCTCCTCCTACGACCCAACACTACAACCTGTGAGAGATGCACTTATCTAGCCAAACTGGAGGTAAAGCTCTCTCCAATCAAGACTGAACTTGACAGTCAAGAGGAGAATGTAAACACTTGCACCACATCACACTCATCACATAGTCTCACTAAATCTACACCACCAAAATCCACACATAGAAACACAAAAACATTTGCGGAGGCTCTCAATAATAATCTGCTCAAGCAACAGAGACCTCCAAAGCAGAAATGCAAGCAACCTCCTCCTCCCAACACAACCCAAATGACACATAGCCCACAGTCTCAGTGTGCCACTCAACCACAGCCAATAAGGCAAAACAACATACCCGACAAACTAGTCATAGGCGACTCTATAGTCAGGCACACTGATGTTCCACTCACCAGGCTAAACAAGGAGAAGGTTACTGTCAGCTGCCTGTCAGGTGCCAGGATCCACCACATAACCCATGCACTCAGGTCACTCCACAACAAGTACAAATATGACTCTGTCATTGTCCATGTTGGTGTGAATGACCTGAGACGTACCTCCCTGGACTACATGAAAAGAGACATGGAAGAGCTCTCTGATCTTGTAGCCCAGGCAGGTATGACCCTAGCCCTGAGTAGCATTCTGCCATCACCCAGAATGATGCCGCAGTACAAGGACAAAATGATCGACTTCAACAATTGGCTAAGCTTCTGGTGCCATTCTAAAGGGATCCAGTATCTGTCTGCCTGGGATGACATGGTCGACAGACCATGATGCTTTGCCAGAGATGGCCTGCACCTGTCACCCCTGGGATTCCGGATACTGGCTAAGGTTCTTGCCGCCCCTATAGTGCCTTTTTTAGGCAAGGTTCAAATGACAAATTCACCACAGTAACAGGAACAGGCAAGCAAAAACTGAGGGTGATGCTACTCAATGCTAGAAGTCTAAATCTCAAAATGCACTCACTCGAGACACTTCTTAAAATGGAGAACATTGATATCTGTGCAGTGACTGAGACCTGGTTCAAGGCTCCAGAGAGCACCCCTGCACTACCAGGCTATAACTCATACCACACTTTTCGGCCATGTAACCTGGACTGGAACACCAAAGGTGGAGGTGTGTCCATATTCATTAAGGATATCCACACCACCAGGCTAGTTGCTCAGCATAATGCAGCCGAGGTTATCCAAGTGCAACTAACTCTGGGCAAAACTGCAATCCAAATTGTAGCTTGCTACAGATCACCCACCATGCCCCAGGATTCCCACTCCTCTTTTCTTGATGTACTGGAAAATATTAGGGTTCAACCAAACACCCTAATAATGGGCGATTTCAACTACACCACCATTAACTGGGTAAACTACTCATGTACCAACTCCTTTGCTCAACGCTTTCTGGAATTCATAAACTCCAATGCCCTGGATCAACTTATCCACACCCCCACCAGGGGCAACAATATCCTAGATCTAGTCATTACCAATATGAGTGACCGGTGTTCCACACCTGAAGTCAACGCCTCATTGGTCCGATCCGACCATAAGCTAATTACCCTAGATATCCACATCCTGCCTCCACCCCCCATTAAGGAAACCATGGTAAAAAATTTCTCCAAAGCCAACTTCATGCTTCTTAAGACAGAAGTGGTGAACTTCATGACATCCATGCAGATGGACAATACAGTTACGACTACTGTATCCTACATAATTGCACTTTATAAGCACTTACATGAGTGCATGAACCATGCTATCCCAAACAGAACCAAGACACTATCCTCCAAAAAAAAGGAAGCCAATCTGGTGGTCCCCTGCCATAAACAAACTGTACAACAGAAGGAAGAAACTTTTGCAAAAGTGAGTAAAATCCCACGAGTGGAGGAGCTCCCTGGTCAGCCTCAGTAAGAAGCTGCGATCCCTGATAAAATCCTCCAAAGCTAGTTATGAAAACAAAATTGCCACTGATTCTAAAGACAATCACAAAGCATTCTATAGCTATGTCAAGAATCTCAGTGTCAACACTCAGATCTGTTCTGAGTTACAGCACAATGGCACTAAATATACAGACCCAACTGATATTGCCAACATACTGGCAGATAGGTTCAGTGCTAAATTTACCACCCTCTCACCCCCTAAAAAGCCCATCTCTGTACCAGAAGAATGCAAATTTCCTGTAATCATGGCTGCACAGGTAAAAACCTCCCTCTCCAAAGCCAAGAACACAGCATCCATGAGACCAGACAACATCCCAGGCTGTGTTCTACATGAACTGCAGAACGAACTGGCACCCCACCTAAGTACCATATTCAATCATAGCCTCACCTCAGGCTTTGTGCCTGCTGAATGGCACACAGCAGCGGTTATCCCACTCCACAAGGGGGGAGCCACCACAGACCCTGGGAACTACCGCCCCATTAGCCTGATGAGCCTGGTCTGCAAGGCCATGGAACGTATCATCATGGAACTTATAAACAAAGACATTGGTAATCTCCAAACTCTGGATCCCACCCAGTTCGGGTTTGTAAAAGGCAGATCATGTCTCCTAAACCTGATAGACTTCTTTGAAGCAGTCACCAAAGCCTTAGACAAGGGTAAGGTGGTTCACACAGCCTATCTAGATCTTGCCAAGGCTTTTGACACCATCCCCCACTCTGGAATTATAGATAAACTCACTAAACTAGGTATAAATCCCTATGTCACAAGATGGGTTGCCAACTGGCTCACTGACAGAACCCACACTGTGAAAGTAGCAGACTCCAAATCTCACTTCAGACCAGTGACAAGTGGAGTACCACAGGGTTCAATCCTGGGTCCGCTCCTGTTTGGTATCTACTTCTCTGAAGTACAGGCTAACACAGGAGGTCTTTAGCTAATGAAGTTCGCAGATGACTGCAAACTAGGAGCCATAATCGAAACTCCTAACGATGTGGACATCCTACAAAAGGGCCTCACTGAGACAGATGCCTGGTGTCAAAGCCATGGCCTCAAGCTCAATGCCAAAAAGTGCATTGTCATCCCCTTTGGTAAAAACTCTGTACACATTAACTACAACATAGGCGGTAGTATACGTAACACTGAAAGAGTGATAAGAGACCTTGGGACACAGGTGGACAGTAGTCTCTCCTTTGATAATCACATTGCCACAGTAGTCAGGAAATCCTTCTACATGGCACACCTCATCACAAAAGGTTTCTCATCCAGAAAAAAGAGGTCACTGTTCCGTTCTACTCATCACTCATTAGACCCATTATAGA
>NC_056729.1:1947459581-1947504581 GCF_019279795.1 Protopterus annectens | reverse complement strand
TACTGAGTGCATTTCTGGAGGCGGTATAGGAAAAAAGACATTAGGCTTCTAGAAGGAATCTAGAGGCCACCAGTAAGAGCCATAGGATGAAGAGGAAGGAATATGACCAGAGAAAAACAAAAAATCTGATTGTAAGTCCAACCAGAGAATACATTTATTAGATTGAGTGCTTTCATCCATAAATATAAAAGACTTCATCAGAAACTGAGTCATGAAATGCAAAATGAATGTGTGAGAACTAAAGGAGGAGGAGTATTTATCTTCATCAATGATAAATACACCTCTAGACTGGTTAGACCGGAAAATTCCATGGAGTTACTCCAAGTTCAACTAACTGTGGGTAAGACCCCCTTCAAGTCATCATTAGTTATAAGCCCCCTTCAATGAACCATGCTACCCACTCTCCTTATTTGGACCTACTTGAGTCAATAAAATTACAACCAAACACTCTAGTCATGGGCGGTTTTAACAATCCTGCCATTGACTGAGAAACTTATATGAGTACCAACATGCTCACACAAAGGTTCCTGGACTTTGTTAACACCAATGCCCTGGAACAAATAGTACATAACCCCAGAAGGGGCTCAAATATTCTCAACCTAGTCCTCATCAACATGGGTGGCCACAAGTACCACCACAAGTATAGGACCTTCACTGGTTAAATCTGATCATATATCAGTCACATTTGAAGTAGCTATAACACCTGCACCCCTCTTAGGTAAAATCAGGCTAAATATTTCACTAAAGCTAATTATACCCTCTTAAGGGATGGTATAAATAATTTCCAAGTTTCTGTTCCCACAGATAGCATTGACAACTATATTAAGGTATACACAAATGCCCTTTACAAACACCTATACAAATGTAATTCCAGATATCCAGGTTCAGATAATTTTATTAAAACAAAAAGGCAAGTGCTTTCATAGTATTTACTACTGCTTCATCAGACAAATTCACAAGCAGTAGTTAATACTGTGAAAGCGCTTACATTTTTGTTTTAATAAAAGTCTCTGAACCTGGATATCTGGAAGTTGCCATCTGTTTTACTGCAACTTAATTTATGCTTTAGTGGATTACTTTTGTATTGGATGAGGTATTCATCTGGTTGTGCTGGTTTTATTTCTTGTTGCTACCTATACAAATGTATTGACACACAACTGTACCTGATAGGATCAAAACAAGATCCTCAAGAAAACATGCCTTACTGGTGTAAATCTAGCATTAATAAGTTATACAACAAGAGGAAGAAGTTGCTGTCTAAGAATAAAAAATAGAGGTGCCAGAACTGGAAGAACACCCTCCTCTGCCTGAACAAACAAATAAGACAACTTGTAAAATCCTCTAAGGGCAGCTTTGAAAAAAATTAGCAATCGTAGCTAAGAATAACCATAAGGCATTCTTCAGCTATATCTGTAACCTAAAAGGTAGGACCCAGACATGTGCTGAACTAGCTGTGGATGGCATCGCACATATCGATCCTGTGAAAATAACTATCATGTTAGCTGACAGGTTTGGCCAAAACTTCACCCCCTGTTCCATCCAAACATTCCACAAAGCATTCCCTCTACATCTCTCCCACCTTGCATCTCCAAAGAGCAATTAATTAATGCTGTCTCCAAGGCCAAAAGCACAGCCACTATGGGACCGGATGGCATCCCAGGCTGCATTTCAAATGGTCTAAAACATGAGTTAGCAACTCCATTAGGTACTCTCTTCAACTACAGCCTGAGTACTGGTTTTGTCCCTGTTGAATGGAAAATAGCAACTGTCATCCTCCTTCATAAAGTGGGTACAGCAATAGACCCTGGGAATTACAGACCCATAAGCTTAACCAGCTTTATCTGTAAGGCTATTGAACAAATCATCATGGCTGCTATAAATAAGGATATAGGTGATCTCTAAACCTTGATCCGACACAGTCTGGTTTTGTCAAAGACAGGTCATGCCTGTTAAACCTGGTTGACTTCTTTGAAAATGTTACCAGAGTTATAGACAAAGGTACATCTGTGCATACAGCCTACCTTGACTTAGCTAAGGCCTTTGACACAATCCCACATTCTGGTATCATTGATAAAGTCTCCCAGTTGAATATCAACTCTTATGTCATCAGGTGGGCTGCTGACTGGCTCATCGACAGAGCACACTCAGTCAAAGTTGGGGACTTTACCTCAACCAGCAGACCTGTCACCAGTGGGATTCCACTGGGGTCAGTGCTGAGCTGCCTGTTGTTTGGAATATACTAATCAGATGTTCAGGCCAAAACAGAGGGGCTGTGGCTGACTAAGTTTGTTGATGACTGCAAATTAGGTGCAATCATTGAATCCCCAAACAATGTCAATATACGTCAAGAGGGACTTACACAAACCACTGAATTATGACGAAGCCATGGACTCAAACTCAGTGCTAAAAAATGCATAATCATCCCCTTCAGTAAAAACAGTATCCCGCAAACTATCATATGAATAATAATACCCTAAGTAACAACTCACTAGTGTGAGTCTTGTGAAAATGAGTTGACTTTAGTCTAAAGTTTGGCCACCATGTGCTGTAAGGAAGGCATGCTACATCGCATACCTCATTAGCAAAGGAATTGCCTCAATCAGAACTCCTCTGTACTCAACCCTCATTGGGCCATTAATTGTGTACAATGCTCCCTTTGGTATGTACCTTACCAGGTTCCTGAAGCAACTTGAGAGACCTCAGAGATTTCTAACCAAGAAAATTCAGGGACTCCAGCACACGTCATACATTGACAGACTGAAGTCACTGTCACTGTACTCAGTAGCTTACAGACTACTTAGAGGAGACTTGTGCCTAGCCTACAGAGCAATCTTGGATCCAAACCTAATTGAAATGCTGCACATCCACAAGTCAAATGGGACAAGGGTCACCCGCTTCAGGGACCTTAACCTGGCATGTGACATAAATAGGACCTGTTAGAGAGACAGATATGTCTCTCAAAGGTTGTCATTCCTCTGGAACAGGCTACCAATTTACATCAACCAGAGCCCCTCTATGACCCTGTTTAAGTGTAGTCTGGATGCCTGGATGGGAAACCATAAATTCCTGTCAGGAATTTCACCTATGACCCTCCTAGATATGGGCAGTCATTGCTAACTAAGATGTTGAGTTTATGCAAGATCCTTTGTATTGGATTTCTCTAGTATTACATTGGGTACACATGGCTAGGCTTATAAAGACCTTCAGGTCAGTCGGCTAGTAACCACCTTTGAACCTATGAACATATGAAACAAACAGTTCTATTTCAAAGCTAAACACACTAATTTGATCTAACAACATGTCAGATGATCATACTGTTCAGTACAAATTACAAAAAAAAAAGAAAAATATGTGACTAAAAATTAAATTTTGTTATATTAATATCAGTCTTAGATTTACTAAACTCAGTACATTGACCAGAAACTGAACCCAGATCTCCTATATGGCAGGTGATAATTCTACTACTGAACATGTTTATTTGTTACAGAAATAACATTTTCTTTTCATATTAAAATGCATTTTAAATAAAAAATGTAAATAAAAGAAAGATAAAAATCATAACTTGGTAGCCCTTATTTTTAAGATTCTAGCCATAGAAATATTGTCATTTAATCCTGGCTCAACTGTAGCATTTAGTGTTTGTTTCAGATTCTGATGAAGTCATTTGTGTTTATGGATGAAAGTGCTCAATCTAATAAATTGAGTCTCTGTTTGGACTTACATTTAGATTTGTGTTTTTCTAAGTTTTGTTTTAATCTGGATGAATGTTTGTAAGTGCCTGTTTGTAGTATGACCAGAGACTTAATGATCTTGAGCTCTTCTCACTTGAAACAAGACGCGATGGTGGTAGAAGGGATTATATTGTTGTACAAGATCATGGCAGGGAGATGTGAAGGCATCACTGTGAACTGGAATGACAGAGGGAGAAGAAGGAAACACAAGCATTTTTTTTTTCAGAGAAGGTTATTTACCTATGCAATGGACTACCATAATGGGTGGTAGAGAAAATTCACATATGCTTTCAAGACGCCAAGGGGCAGATGGTAAAAGAGTGAAGGGAAAGGCACAGTGGAGGTGAGGCAAAATATTAAGACATTTAAAAGGACATACTATACAGGCTTATTTGTCTTTTCATGTTAAGTAAATGAAGTGTAATATAACACAAAAACAATTTAGAGAATGCATCTATATTGTTCTCATTATTAGCACATTTGCTAGTTTTGATGGAGCATTAGGACTGAAGCTGTCTCCATGCCTTTAGAACTCATCTAAAATCAGTGGTACTTCCTTGATCTGCATACACATCAGAAACAAAAAAAAGACTACCAGATGACCTGGGTTTGTTTAGTGGTTCAGGCACTAGACATTGTTGCGGTGGGGGGGGGGGGTAGTGGGAAGGAGCGGCAGTTGTTGGCTTACCCATTTTGGCATAGAGGGCCAGGTTACTTCCTATGAGCTAGCACTCCTCATGTGATGAAGCAAAGAGAAGGCTGGAACTAACTGGTGGTGCATACAGTGCTGAATATGATGTCAGGCAGTTTCTCCCTGGTAGGTCTTAACAAAAATCCCCAAACATACTGGACATCATATGCATCACAACTGGCTGTTGCATTCCCCATTTCCACTTCCCCTTCCCAAGCCATTGTTGAATGAGACAGTTTCAGCCTCATGAGATACTACCAAGTAATGACAGGAGTAACACTTAGCAGCTGGTGGTCAACAGTAATGCATGCAATGGAGGGGAAAGAAGGAGTTATGAACTTCCTTCAGGATAATTAGGTTTTAGAATATTTTAAGAAGAACAGCCCTGATATTTGAACTATGCATCAAATTCCCAACAAAGATCTATGTGCTCTCCTCAGATATATGTTGTACAGCAGTGAATTTCCCAGGTGAGAGTGTTTCTTGTGAAGACTTGTATATGCATCCCTTGTACTGAAATTGGTGCACCTTGTTTGCTGTAGCATAGACTAGATCCAGGCCTGCTGAATCTAGCTTTATTTGTATGCTGCTTGTTTGTTTGCTTGTTATTTCCCTGAAACGCTAATTCCACCTAAAATGTGGCTTTTCAGCGCTTCTGTGGATCCCTAGTGAAATCTGCATTGCTTACTGTACTTATTTCCTTGTTTCACTTGAAAGAAAGTTACTGTTTGTCGTTTTTGCATTTAAGTTACCTGAAACACATTGCATTTAAGTAACCTGGCACTTGCTCACTAAAGCAATTACATAAGTCAGCACTAAAATATTAAAAGCACTACACCCTCACAAACTCCCCTTGAGTACCTCGTTCCCCATTGGCCCTTTTTTATCAATGATAAAGGAATTCCCAATACTATTCTAGCATGTCCAAAGGTCAGTTGTCAATCTCCTCTCCGGTCCAGCTGGTGAATCTGGGAATCTTGAGGCAATGTTACAACTGCCTCATGTACACAGACAACCCTCTCCTCCTCCCGACAAATTCCAACACATGTGAGAGATGCAACCATATAGCCATACTGGAGGCTAAGCTCTCTCAACTCAGTACTGGCGAAACCAGTCAGGAGGAGAAGGAAACCACACTCACTACAATTCCAGTCTCACGTAGACCTACCACGACAGCAAACCAAACACATAAACACACAAAAACATACTCGGAGGCTCTAAATAAAAATCTGCCTAAGCAGCAGAGACCTCCAAAGCAGACACCCAAGCAACCGCTACCCCAAAACAAAACACATGCAACACATAGCTCACAAAGCCAGTGTGCCAAACAGTCACAACCCTTAAGGCTAAACAACACACCTGATACACTTGTAATAGGTGACTCTATCGTCAGGCACACTGACGTCCCACTCACTAGGCTGAACAAGGAGAAGGTCACGGTGAGCTGCCTGTCGGGCGCTAGGATCCGCCACATAACACAAGCACTCAGGTCACTCCAAGGCAAGTACAAATATGACTCAGTCATTGTCCATGCTGGTGTGAATGACCTGAGACGTACCTCCCTGGACTTCATGAAAGGAGACATAGAGGAGCTCTCTGAGCATGTAGCTCAGGCCGGTATGACCCTGACCTTGAGTAGCATCTTACCCTCACCAAGAATGATGCCACAATATGAAGACAAGATGATCAATTTCAACAATTGGCTTAAGTATTGGCGTCATTCAAAGGGGATCCAATGCCTGCCAGCCTGGGATGACATGCTCGACAAGCCACGATGCTTCGCTAGGGATGGCTTGCACCTGTCACCCCTGGGCTTTTGGATATTGGCAAAGGCTCTTGCTACCCCCATAGTGCCTTTTTTAGGCAAGGCTCAAAAGACAAACCAACCTCCATAGGTATCACAAGGGATAAGAAACTAAGAGTAATGCTACTCAATGCCAGAAGTCTAAACCTCAAGATGCATGCACTCGAAACTCTCCTTAGCATGGAGAACATCGATATCTGTGAAGTAACAGAAACCTGGTTCAAGGCTCCCGAGAGCACCCCAGCACTACCAGGTTATACCTCATACCATGCTTTTCAGCACCAAAACTTGGACCGTACCACAAAAGGAGGGGGAGTATCAATATTCGTCAAAGATACCCACACCTCCAGGTTGGTAGCACAGCACGAAGCATCAGAGACTATCCATGTGCAACTAACAGTGGGTAAAACTGCCTTCCAGTTTATAGCCTGCTACAGACCACCCTCCCAAACCCAGGAACCCCACTCAGCCTTCCTGAGAACACTGGAAAATATGAAGGTCTCTCCAAACACCATTATATTGGGCGACTTCAACTACCCAAACATAGACTGGGAGCATTACTCTAGCTCCAACACCCTAGCCCAAAGGTTCCTAGAATTTATAAACTCAAATGCTATGGAACAACTTGTTACCACTCCCACAAGAGGGGAAAACATACTGGACCTGATCATCACCAACATGGGGACTCTATGCTCCAGACCAGAAGTGTATCTCTCACTGGTAATATCAGACCATAAACTAATCTCACTGGATATTCGCATCCCGACTCCACCCCCTGCCCTGAAAACCACAGTGAAAAACTTCTCTAAAGCAAATTTCACACTCCTCAAAACCGAGGTGGAATCCTTCAAAGCCCCCGGGCCTGTGGAAAATACGGCCCAGACCGCAGAATCCTTTATAAACGCATTCTATGAACACCTTCAGGAATGCATGGATCATGCAATCCCAAATAAAACCAAGACCCAATCCTCCAAAGGCAGACATTCTGTCTGGTGGACCCCAGCCATAAACAAACTATACAATAGAAGGAGGAAGCTACTACATGATAGAGCAGAATCCCAAAAAGGGAAGGCATCTCTGATCAGTATTAGCAAAAAACTATGGGCACTCATAAAATCGTCTAAGGCCAGCTTCGAGAGAAAAATTGCACAGGACACTAAGGATAATCAGAAGGCTTTCTTTAGTTATGTTAGGAACCTGGGTGGGAATTCCCAGATATGCTCAGAATTAGTCCAAAATGACAAAAAATACACTGAACCTGCAGACATTGCCAACATCCTAGCTGACAGGTTCAGCGCAAACTTCTCCCCCCCCTCCCCACCAAAAGGGCAAATTTTTATCCCAGCAGTGTGCTGCCCCCCCTGACATCTCAGATGCTCAGGTAAGAGCTGCCCTCTCCAAAGCAAAAAACACAGCGTTAATGGGACGAGACAGTGTCCCGGGCTGTGTCCTACATGAACTCCAAGAAGAGCTAAACCCAAACATAAAACTACTGTTCAATCTCAGCCTTACTACAGGATATGTACCCAAAGAGTGGCATACAACCACAGTGGTCCCTCTCCACAAAGGTGGTGCCTCAACGGATCCTGGAAACTATCCATAAGCCTGACTAGCTTGGTCTGCAAAGCTATGGAAAGAATCATCATGGACCTCATAAATAAAGATATTGGGGACCTACAGACACTGGATCCTACCCAGTTCGGCTTTGTTAAGGGCAGATCCTGCCTCTTAAACCTGGTCAATTTCTTTGAAACAGTCACCAAGGCCATTGACGAGGGGAAGGTGGTCCACACAGCCTACCTGGACTTCACAAAAGCCTTCGATACAATACCCCACTCGGGCATTATAGATAAGCTCACCAGCTTAAATATAAACCCCTATGTCACTAGATGGGTTGCAAACTGGCTCAAGGACAGAACCCACATTGTTAGAATTGCTGGAGCCATGTCAGACTCCAAACCAGTTACAAGTGGCATCCCACAAGGCTCAGTCCTGGGACCTCTCTTGTTCGGTATATATTTCTCGGAGGTACAGGCCAACACTGAAGAACTGTGGTTGACTAAGTTCGCAGATGACTGCAAGCTGGGCGCCATTATCGACTCTCCAGCCGATACAAGCATCCTCCAAAAGGGCCTCATAGAGACAGACAACTGGTGCCAGAGCCATGGCCTCAAGCTAAATGCCAAAAAGTGTATAGTCATCCCCTTTGGCAAAAACAAAGTGCCCACAAATTACCACATAGGTGGTAATCCATTAAGTACAGAAGAAGTAATTAGGGACCTGGGGACCCAAGTTGATATCAATCTCTCATTTGACAACCACGTGGCCAAAGTGGTTAGAAAAACATTTTATATAGCCCACCTAATCATGAAGGGATTCACATCTAGATCAGGGGAGGTCATCGTGCCTCTTTACTCATCCCTCATTAGGCCCATAATTGAGTACAATGCCCCTTTCAGGATGTACCTTACCAGACACCTGCAGCGAATGGAAAGACCCCAAAAGTACCTCGCCAAGAGGATCATAGGGCTCAAACAGATGCCATATGCTGCCCGGTTAAAGAAACTCCAGCTCCACTCAGTGGCATACCGCCTGCTCAGAGGCGATCTGTGCCTGACGTATAAAGCCATGTCCAACCCGAAATTAATGGACATGCTGCACCTCAGAAAATCCAAATCCCATCGAGCTACACGCTCGAGAGACTTGAACCTCAGCACTGAAATAAATAGGACATGCTGGAGGGACAGATTCATAACCCAGAGGCTCCCTTCACTCTGGAATAAAATCCCAGTCCAGGTTAGGCAGAGTCCCTCATTGACTCTCTTCAAGAGGAATCTTGATGAGTGGGTGGGAGATCGTAGGTTTACCCCGGGTATCACTTCTGTGTCACTGTTAGACAGAGGCACAGTATACTAACCTCGAAAAAGGGCATAGCAAAATTAATTTAAAATGGGTGGCGAAAGCCAAACATACTCTGGCTAGGCTTATAAATGCCCTAGGGCAGATAGCCTAGTATGAACCTATGAACCTATGAACCTTGTGTCTTGTACTGAATCAGATTTACTGAGATAAGACAAGGAGACTGAACATTTGTGCATAAAGTGGGTATAACTGTAGACCAATTTCTATGTCTTCTATGGGGATTGCAACTACTTATGAACAGGTTGATACTGTAGCACTGATTTTATTTATTTATTTTTAGTTCTACTTTATTGACTGGATTAGTCCCACTAGGCCAAAGTCCTCTTTTCAGGGAGATCCAAGGTGGTATTTATACTGACTAGGGGATATTTTGTTAAGATACCAAGAAACTTAACCTACTCTTTTTTTTATAAGTGCCATGGGATCGTTTACATCCACTTAAGCTACCACCAGTTCAGGCAGAGGGGACCCTGGTTTGGTGTTACCCCCTTATGCTGCACTGCAGTGTCAGCAGTGGAAATAATCCAACTACCTGGAGTAAGAATAGAACCTACAGCCTTCTGCACCAAAGGTGAGTGTACTACCTGCTAACTTACTAAGAAGACTGATAACAGATATTCTTGGTATATTATTGAGCTTTTTCATTTATGGATACTGAATAGCAGATCTTTCCATCTTTATGAAAAACATGATTTTTCTTTTCTTTTTTTTTTGTGATAAATTAACAGGAAGCTGTTAGAATAAAAAGAGATGCAGAATGGAAGGTGAAAGAACAGCGTTCATAAATACCAGGACTGTATGTGCTGCAGTTTTCCTTCTAAGATGGCGCTCACTATTTTTCATTAGCTAAAATTGTCTTCAGAGGCATAAGTAGGGTGGGGGTGAAGGGGCAGCTGCCACAATCTCAAAGTTTTAGGGGGTGAAATTGGCAAAAGTTAATCAATCTTCAGTGCTTTACTGATGCTGGTATTGAATTTATTCTGAGTTACTTTAGAGCTGTGTATGGCAGGCATGAACTATAGCAGCTGCTTGCTAAAAAGAAGCAAGCAGTTTGTTACAGTTTAAAAAGATTTTCTTTTTGCTCTTTAAATATGAAGACTGTTTTATTCTTCCTCAACTTAAATTTGGGAGTGTGCCACATTGGAGTACTGTCCCAGGCACTAGAGTAGCTAGCTACAACTCTGGACTTCCTACTAGGAGGGAAAGGCTGACACAGCTTTCTTATCATGTCAACAAGGATAACATGTTTTGACAGTAAGGAATACTCTTGTATCAGGCAAGTGTGTAGTTAAAGCAAAACAAAACCACTTAAACCAATGGCAGAGGATGAATCAACAAGCAAATACTCTTCTATTAGCTTAAAAAACCTTTAATCTTATGCTTTTGTCATAAAATGACTGTCACAAAAGCAAATGTGTAGCTCAATGTATGTGAATGTACCTTTAAGAAGCTATCCAAGGGCTTGCACAAGTGTATAACTACTGAGCATGTGCGAGACTGACTGCCATTTTGTAGTTAACTGTTGAGATATAAGTATGTGTGTATGTAAGGTCTGTCTGTTAACTAGTTTGTTTATATTTTTATGATGCTGCTATTCATGCTGGTGTGTTTTTATGTATTAAAGCATCTAACCAAAATGCCCCACCTGCTTGTCATCTATGTTAGAGAAGGACAAGCGACATAGTGTCAGAAGAGGCATGTCTAAAGGACATAGTGTTAGCGGCAGCATGGTTAAAAATAGGCACTTGCTTGGAACTGGTGGAATATAGAGGAGTGAATCATCCTTACTTTATGTATACTTCGCAAAACAGGTCATAAATGAATTTCATATATTAAAACTTGCTCAGCACTATTTCTTATTCGCAACATATGAAATGAGGCATAAACCAATATGTACAATATTGATAAAAATATTCAAATTACTACAGAAAATGTTTGAAATAAAGTCAGAATTGCATAAGATGAATAAAATAAAGGGAAATTACCACATTTTTCAATACGTGCTTAGTGAATCTGTATTTCTTGTATTAATCAAAGCTATCCAAGTTATCAGAAGTATGTAAAATGTTTGCATGTTTGTGCATTATTACAGTAAAGTTATTTCACAGAATACAGCCATTACAGAGCATATTTCACAAAGTACAGTATTTTGAAGAGTTTATTGTGCATTTGAATGTTATTACAAGCTCGCAGAACAGTTTGTTCGTACATAATTACAAGGGTCATATTTTCAGTGTGTTTGTGCATACTTTGTGGGCATGGCAGACAGATTTCAAAAACTCAGTGCACTTGTGTTTGACAGTAATATTGGTGAGAACTGGAGAGTGTTTGAGCAAGAGTATGACATTTTCATACAGGCTGCATTTTCTGATAGAGATGACCATACAAATGCATTTATTGTGCTTAATTTAGCTGGGTTAGAAGCCACAGAAAGGGAACATTCATTTGTGCATGCATCTGCTATCTATACAGGAGAGGGGGAACTGTCATATTGTTGTGCAGGCTGAGTCAAGGGAGGACCCAGAGTACTTAAAATGTAAATTTAGAGAAATGTGCAACCCCAGGACAAGTGGTACAATAGAAAGGCACTTATTTTACACAAGGGATCAAAAGCCTGGCAAAACTTTTGCAGCATATATAACTGACCTGAAAATATAAGGCTAAAATGTGTAGATTTGGTGATTTAAAGGATGAGTTGATAAAAGACAGTCTTGTGTGTGGCATTAAAGATGATGCTGTGAGAAAGATTTTGCTCTGTGACAGTGATTTAACTTTGAATAAGGCCACTGAGATTTGTTAGATATATGAGCTCACAGAAAAGCACACAAATATGCTTACAAATGAGAATAGCTCTAGAAGGCACAGTGATGAAGCTCATGTTGATAGTATGCAGCATGTGGTTAAAAGAAACAGGCCCAAGCACATGGCAGCGACTCTGGCCCCTGCAGCACCTTATTGGTAAACCCCAGAACTTTCTCGCAAATTCCAGAGTTCGCACAGTCTCAGTGAAGAATAAGAGTGAATCAGCAAACTCAAAGCTTAGGCCCCAACCTACTTTCATTGCCAGCTGGCTTAATTGTGGTGGAAGTCATGGATCTAAAAGTGAAAAATGCCACAAATGCAATAAATGGAATCATTTCAAAAGATTTTTATAAATCAAAAGGTCCACATTCTTTTATTGAAGGAGAGCAAAGAAACAAGTTGATCAATTAGAAAACTGCAACCCTACTCTTTATGCTGATGGTGTGTCAGTGCTTTATGAATCAGTTAATGCAATAGATTTAAAGGCAACGAATGAAGTATTTTGTACTGTTAGGATAAATGGCAAACCCATACAGCTCAAAGTTGACAGGTTCAAAAGTGCAATGTTATGTCATCAGAGACATTTGCTAGAGTGTGTCATGGTGAAAGGCTTGATTTGGCAAAGTATGCAAAGCTTTTTGCTTATAGAGGTGAAAATATTCAGACTGAAGACTCAGTAGTGCTTTCATGTTACTCTGCTGGGAGATGATACAACTTATTATTCTATGTGGTCAAAATTATTAGGGCTCAGAGACAGTTTGAAAATAGAACTGCTTTCATTTAATAAGGAAGTCGATCATGTTAGCTTAAAAGACCACTATTCTAATTTTGCTCAGTACATTTTTTCTACCTATGCTGATCTTTTCAAAGATAAACTAGGCAAACTTCCAGTTGTGTACTCCATGAAGTTAGACCCAGAGGTCAGTCTAGTTATCAGGGCAGCATGTAAAGTTCCAATAGCCATGCAGGACAGAGTCAAAGCCGAGCTAGATAAAATGGTGTGACATGGTGTGATTTGTCCAGTTGCAACTCCAACCGAGTGGGTATCGTCCATGGTGGTGGCTCATAAGAAAAGCTCAGATGACATCAGAATATGTATTGATCCACGAGATTTCAACAAAGCACTAAAAATACCTCATTATCCAATGCACACAGTCAAAGAAGTCACACCATTCATGCCAAATGCCACTGTTTTTTCTGTCTCAGATGCAAAAAGTTCATTTTGGCAAATTCATCTTGACAGGTACAGATTTTTGAGAATGCCATTTGGGATAAATTCTGTAAGTGAAGTCTTTCAGCATGCAATGGAGCCAATTTTTTATGGGTATCCTTGTGCTATTATAGTAGACAACATACTAGTAGGAGGTAATGGCGAAGCTGAACATGACAGAAACCTCAGAAATGTTTTAGAAAGAGCACATCAAGTGAATCTTAAGCTCAAGTCACAGAAATGCAAATTCAGGCTATGAGAAGTTACTTATGTTGGTCATTTATTTACTAGTTCAGGCCTACCACAAGACCCTTCAAAGCAAACAACCATTCTCGAGATACCAGCGCCAGACAATGTTCAAGCCCTGTAACGTTTTCTTGGCATGGTCAACTACCTAGGCAAGTTCATTCCAGACTTCAGCCAACTTTCAGCACCACTTAGAGAGCTGACATGCAAAGATGTATCCTGGTCTTGGAGCAACACCAAAGAACATTTGATATCCTGAAATAGAGAATTGCTAGTCCATCAACTCTCAGATATTATGATGTTCACAAACCAGTTACACTTTCATGTGATGCTTTGAAATTTAGTCTTGGTGCAGTCATTCTACAAGAGGATCAGCCTGTTGCCTATGCATTGAGAATTCTTACCCAAACTGAAATGCAGTATGCCCGGATCAAGAAAGAGCTTTTGGTAATTGTGTTTGCATGTTCGAAGTTCCATGATTATGTTTATGATTGACCAATTCAGATCGAAACAGACCACCAACTTCTAGTCACTATCTTGAGAAAACCTAGGCATTCAGCTCTAGCCAGACTGCAACATATGATGCTGAGATTGCAAATGTATAATTTCAATCTTATCTACAAGAAAGGCAAACTTGTTTATCTTGCTGATACATTATCCAGATCACCCAGAAACACCACTGAACAGCATGAGAATGAGAAACTTGATTTTGAAGTCATGGAAGTGAGAAATTTTTCTTCCACACGTCCTGATGAGCTGAGAGATCACACAGCCACAGATCCAGTTTTACAGAGGCTCAACCACTTTATTCAACAAGGATGGCCATCAAAGCAATCTAGTTTACCTCAAGAAGCGCAACCTTATTTTCCATACAGAGATGAGATTTTGTCTGAAAAAGGTATTATTATGAAAGGTCCAAAAGTAATTGTTCCAAAGTCCTTGCAGCCAGAGTACATTATTATTTTGTATTGTGGACACTTAGGAACTGATTCTACTAAAAGGAGGGTGAGAGAGCTAACATTTTAGCCTTCTGTGTCACTAGACATTGAGGGGACAATTTCATCTTGTTCCATGTGTAATAGTACTAAGCCACAGCAACAGAAGGAAGCAATTCAGCTAAACCAGATTCCAGAACAACCTTGGTCGACAGTAGCCACCGACATTTTCGAGCGGAATGATCAACATTATTTGATGATAGACTCTTATTCCAAATGGTTTGAAATTGACTTACATACTAATCTAGCATCCAGTGCTGTCATTAAAAGATGAAGCATCATTTTGCAGTACATGGTAGTCCACACAAAGTTATTTCTGATAATGACATGCGGTTTACAAGCCAACAGTTCAAAAGATTTGCTGAAGAATGGGACTTTACTCATGTCACGAGTAGCCCTGAGTACCTGCAATCAAATGCTTTGGCAGAACGTGCAGCTGAAAGTGCAAAACAGTTACCAGAGAAGTCAAAACATGATAATAGTGATATTTTCCTGAATCACTTGAATCTCAGAAATGTTCGTTGTGATAAAAATCTTGGTTTACCTACTCAAAGACTTCTGTCGAGACAAACCAAAGCCACATTACTAATCAATAGTCAATTATTGGTTCCATGTGTCAAGAACAACAGGCCAGTAAAAACCAATCTGCCGAAGAAGCGTTTAACCCAGAAGTCCTACTATGATAAAACCAGCAAACCCCTCAGTCTATTATGAGAAGGAGAAATGGCAAGGATGCAAACATCCACAGGTTATGATCGTATTTGCCCAGAGCCAAGATCATACATTGTGAAATCACAAGGAGCAGAGTTTAGGTGGAATCTGAAACATTTGATGCCGGTGTCTGAGTCTATATCACAGCACATAGCCTGTGAGAAAGATGTTCCAATTCTAGGGGAAGTTCCAGAGAATATTTCCATTCCTGTGATGTGTCCAGAAGTTCCTGATATGAATTGTTTACCGAAGACTGTCCCTGTTGCTAAATTTAATCCAGATTGTTATGTTATGAGATATGGTTGCATGTCTAAACACTATAATAGATACAAAGCAACTTGGACATGAGAACTGTGTTTTGTTTCTAATATCAAAAGCAATGCATGTCTAACTCTAATGTCTAACTCTAATATTGTTTTTACAAAGTGCAATCTTTTTAAGAGGAAGGCTGTAGATCAATGTGTGTGTATGTATCTTTAAGAAGCTATCCAAGGGCTTGCACAATTGTATAAATGCTGAGAACGTGTGAGCCTGACTGCCATTTTGTAGTTAACTGTTGAGATATAAGCATGTATGTAAGGTCTGCTAACTAGTTTGTTTATATTTTTATGATGCTGCTATTCATCCTGATGTGTTTTTATGTATTAAAGCATCTAAATAAAATAACCCACCTGCTTGTCATCTATGTTAGAAAAAGATGAGTGACAAAATGAATAAAAACTTAGTAGGAACCACAGTATTTAAACACACATTCAACCAATGATTTTACATAGTTAATTAACAAATAGAAAATCAGTTAATATGTTAAAGCCATAATAATAATAAATAACATATCCATTGCAAAAAAAGTAGTACAAAGATTAAAAATGTTAAAAAGTGCCTAACTACCATCTAGTTTTAGTTATTTGTTATTTTTTAGCCTCTTATCCTTTAAAAACATTTAATGTTAATGCTCTCGTTCAACCCAGGAAACTTATCTTCATTTAATCTTATTTGCCACTGGGTCTCTACACTCTCTAGTTTATTCTTATAATTTCCTCCCCTCATATATTTAGGATCATGTAAAATTGAAAACAGAAATTTGTTATAACTATTACACACTTCTGAATGCTTATTGTTTGTGTCTTTCGGCTTTTCCCGGTTAGGGTTCGCCACAGCGGAACTCTGGTCCGCTAATGATTGGCAGTAGATTTTTACGTACTGACTTGCCGGGCCTAACGCACAACCTTCAGCGAAGGAACACTCATTCACGCATATCGGCACACAGAAGACGCTCTAACTGAGAATCGAACGGGCAACGTCTAACTGTGAGGCGACAATGCTACCCCAGCACCCCCACCGCTGAATGCTTATATAATGCATTATTAATATCTTTGGAGTTAATGGAGTACAAATGTTCCATAATTCTCTCTTCCAGCCTGTGTGTGGTCATTCCTACATAAAACGCCTGACAGCCTGAGCACATCACAATTTATATCACACCGGTCGATTTACAAGTATATCTATGTTTAATCTGTATTGTAAAATCCATATGCTGCAAAGCTACATAAGGGCTTACGTAAATAAACCTACATAAATGTATGTACCCCAGGCATACATGCCCTTGTTTTTGTTAGTATAAGGAAGTTCTACCTCTGTCTTACCTCTCTGTAACTGATTTTTAATACAATTATACCTTCTTTACACAAACATAGAGAGGTTACTAGTAGTTTTAAATACTTCAGGATTTCCTTCTAAAATCTTCCAGTTTTTGCATACCATGTCTCTAATAGTATAGCTATCTATAGACATGTCAAGCTTAAAAACAGGATTCTTATCAGTCACTAAACTATCTAAAATGGTTTTATTTACTTTAATATTTTCTATCAAAATGGCCTTAAACATAGTCTCCCTTTTATTGCTAACTTCTTCCTCCACTTTACATAAAAATTCCAAACAACTTATTTTGGAGTCTTACCGACTTAGTTTGTGTGGTGTTCAGATATTCGAACTGAATTTGTGGTTTACATTACATCGTAATGACCAGTGACTCTTTTTCATTGATACCATGACTACTTAGAGATCTAGGACCTGGGTCTTCACAAAAAAACGTGGATAGTTACTTGATTTTTGTCAGGAGAGAATACAAATTCGACCATGAGGATCGAGACCCAAGAAAATGAACAGGCAGCTAGTGTGAAAAATACCGCAGGTATTTATAACAAATGGGAGAAAGGAAGGAGGATGCAAGATCTTAATCTGTTTGCAACTGTAGGAAAGGGTGCTAAACTGACTGCTTACATAGGAACACAGAAGTTATTTGATCGAATGGAAAAACTTATTTTTAAATAAATATCAGTCTTTTTTTTTAATTTACAGAGTCTCCAAAGGTATTTGGAGCTCAATATAATGCAGAGGGGGCTACGTTCAGTAAAAAAATCCATCTACACCCTTTGATTTGTCAATTGAGGAGTAAAAGCAATTCCATGGGTGCTGGGTGGCAGCAGTGCATAAGTGCAGTATAGAATGGGTCAACATTTTAGTTGAGCGGGATGCTCTCAAGAGAACGCAACTTAAAGAAGAAACAAAAGAGGTATGCCAGGATATCCTGTGACATACTAGTGCAAATGTTTTTGAACAGTTTCTGAAAAATATTAATGAGAAACTGGGGGCCCATGAAAATGAGTTGAATAAAATAAAAAAAAATAAACTAACTAGAGACATGAAGGATTATGAGCGCAATACTACATTTCTGGTATCCAGGCAACCACGACCATGTCATCACGTAAAGTTTCAAGATGAACCGGAAACTGCAGGAAGGCAAAGTTTTCATTCCTCATCAATGGATTATACAGCATCCTCCACAGACTACAAGAGCGATGACCAGAGGCAATATCCTCGCTTGCCCAATGTGGGCAATGGGGAATATATGCACCAGCATTTTCATAACAAGGAAAGAAAGGGGGTCGGAAAAGATCCTGGAATGGGCCTGAACATTACAGGGACAATAGACATGGTTCATGGTTTGCCAAACAAGGTAAATGGAACTAAAGAAAGATATTTACATGAATCTTATGCTTCAAATTTTGTTGTGAATTTAACTGATGTCAGTTTTACTGATATTGAAATGGGGGTTTTAAATAAAGGGCTTATATTTTTCCCAACTGTAATACCTAGACTCTATGAAATGAAAACTGAAGTATTTAAGTTTGTACGTAAATTGAATTTGTCCTATTTTTTTATTGATAACGTAAAAAAATATGACGAGTAATATTGAAATAGAAATGGATAAAAGTGATGACAGTGAGTCGGAAATGGAACCGAATGGATATTGTAAGTTAAATACTGAAAGTATGCTATATAAGTATGATTTTCTTCCCCCCTTTGAATAATGAAAAAATGCAACAAATTTCTACCTTTTTGAATTATACTATTGAAAAGGAATGTAATTTATTTTACAAAAAAGCAAAGATATTAAATATAATTTAAATAAGGAAGAGTGGAGAAGTTTGAAAGAGTTAAGTATGAGAAAATAACTTATTTTTATTGGTAGTTCAACATTACACACAATATCTTAGAATGTGTTATGAATATTTAAATGATGATGGGGTCTATGAGAAAGTGGATTCACTATGTTATTATAACGCTATACAGAAATATCAAAAATTGTTAGATAAAGGTGTGAGATTAAATGATGTCTCTCAGGAGGATGTGCAACACAAATTTAAAAGTGAGGGGAGTACAATCCCACACTTTTTCTGTATACCTAAAATTCATAAACGTCTCCTTAATCCTCCAGGTCATCCCATAGTGTTCACTTGTGGATTTTTTACTCACAACATCTCATATTTAATTCATAATTGTTTAGCAAAAAAAAGCAGTAATGTTGCCTTCCTATGTTAAAGATGCTTTGGATTTTAAAGAAAAAAATGAAAGAAGTTACTTGGAATGAGGAAAACAATTTCTTGGTTATAGATGTAACTAGCCTATATACAAATATTAAACATCCTTTTGGGTTGGAAGCTGTGCTATATGTTTTAGGCGACAGCCCAAATACTCATTATATAATAGAGTTAATATTGTTCTGTTTGGAAAATAATATATTTGGATTCAATGGACAATTATATAAACAACTACAAGGAACAGCCATGGGGGCAGCTTTTGCCCCTATGTATGCTAACTTATTTATGGGATATTATGAAAATCAGTATATCTATAATAATACATTTTACAATAGACGTGGAGAAATATTATAGATACATAGATGATTTGATCTTTGTATGTAGGGGAGGCCAAGAAAATGTCGCAGAATTTATAGAGAGTCTGCATAAGAACAGATTCGGTATGATGTTTGATGGGTGACAATGGGGAAAGAAAGTGATTTATTTGGACAAAACAGTGGAAGGCACAGAAGATGATAGAATTAAAACTAAAAACCACAGAAAATTTGTGGAGTGTGACTATATATTGCATGGAGACAGTTGTCATCCAGTACACAATTATCTTCTTTCGGCTGTTCCCGTTAGGGGTCACCACAGCAGATCACCTGTTTCCATTTCTTTCTGTCCTCTGCATCTTGCTCTGTCACACCAACCACCTGCATGTCCTCTCTCACCACATCCATAAACCTTATCTTAGGCCTTCCTCTTTTCCTGTTACCTGGTAGCTTCATCCTTAGCATCTTTTTCCCAATATACTCAGCATCCCTCCTCAGCACATGTCCAAACCAACGTAATCGTGCCTCTCTGGCTTTGTCTCCAATACCTTCCAACCTGGGCTGACCCTCTAATATACTTATTCCTAATCCTGTCCACCCTCATCATACCCAGTGCAAATCTTAACATCTTTAGTTCTGCCACATCCAGCTCAAACTCCTGCCTTTTTGTCAATGCCACTGTCTCCAACCCATATAACATAGCTGGTCTCACTACCCTCTTGTAGACCTTCCCTTTCACTCTTACAGGTACTCGTCTGTCACAAATCACTCCTGACACTCTTCTCCACTCACTCCATCTTGCCTGTACTCTCTTCTTCACCTCTCTTCCACACTCACCGTTACTCTGAACTATTGATCCCAAGTATTTAACTCATCCACCTTTGCCACCTCTACTCCTTTCATCCTCACTATTCCTCTATCCTCCCTCTCATTCACACACATATATTCTGTCTTAGTCCTGCTGACCTTCATTCCTCTTCTCTCTAGAGCATATCTCCATTTCTCCAGGGTCTCCTCCACCTGTTCCCTACTCTCACTACAGATCACAATGTCATCTGCAAACATCATAGTCCACGGGGACTCCTGTCTGATCTGGTCTGTCAACCTGTCCATTACCATTGCAAATAAGAAAGGGCTCAGAGCTGATCCTTGATGTAACCCCACCTGCACCTTAAACGCATCCATCACTCCAACCACAGACCTCACCGCTGTCACACTACCCTCGTACATATCCTGTACCACTCTTACATACTTTTCTGACACTCCTGACTTCCTCATACAATACCACAACTCCTCTCTAGGCTCCCTGTCATATGCTTTCTCTAAGTCTACAAAAACACAATGCAACTCCTTCTGACATTCTCTGTACTTCTCCATCAACACTCTCAGAGCAAAGATCGCATCTGTAGTGCTCTTTCCCAGCATGAAACCATACTGCTGATCACTAATCATCACGTCCCTTCTTAACCTTGCTTCCACTACTCTTTCCCATAACTTCATGCTGTGACTGATCAATTTAATTCCTCTGTAGTTACTACAGCTCTGCACATCACCCTTATTCTTAAAAATCGGTACCAAAACACTTTTTCTCCATTCCTCAGGCATCCTCTCACTTTCCAAGATTTCATTAAACAATCTGGTTAAAAACTCCACTGCCATTTCACCTAAACACCTCCATGCTTCCACACACTATAGATTTAATTCCATATGGTGAAATTCTTAGAATAAAAAGATTATGTAGTGATAAGAAAGATTATGAAGAAACAGGGATAAAACAGTGAATATGTTTATTAATCGAGGGTATAAAAGCAATAAAATAAAATGAGCAATAACTAGAATAAATAGAGAAAGAGACAGTAGTAACTTTAAAATAAATAATGAAAATAAAATAAATAGGAGAACAGAAGAGGAAAAAGATATATTTTTGTGATGAAGTACACAGTTTTTAGTGAAAAACTGGAAAAGTTGGTTAAATATGGTTGGGATAATTTAATGGGAGATAAACATCTTGAATACATACACAACAAGGAGTTGAGGTTTTCATATACAAGGGGAAGAAATATAAAGGATTTTCTAGTACCTGAAGTATTCACCTTGCCTAATACTATACGACATAAGGAAATAAGTCAGAAAGGAACCTTCCCCTGTGGAAAATGCAGTATATGTTCATTCATAAAAAGAAGATTTTCAAGTATTAATGGTAAAAAATATCAGGAGACAGGTAGTTATAGTTGTATAAGTGAAAGAATAATTTATGGTTTAAAATGTCCATGTAATAAATATTACATAGGAGAAAGTAACAGAAGTTTAACAACAAGATTAAAAGAACATATATGTGACATCAGGAAGGGCAGTGAATACAGCCCGGTAGCTATGCATTTTTTAGATAAACATGGGGGGATCCCATAGGATTACAGGAAACAGTATTAGAGCATATTCTTCAAGATGATCTAAGGACTACAGATGTAAAAAAAAAAAAAAACAATTAAGAAGAAAGAAATCGGGTTTTATTTTAACATTTAACACTTTGAGTCCAATAGGTCTTAATCAAGAATGCAATTGGAAATACTTTTTATAGAGATGTTGCTTTAATTATTTATAAATGGTAATTAATTATTTAATTAGAGTATTTAAGTGTTAACATTATGCAAGTGTGTCATACTCTGTTAAAGCCAGGCTTGGAAAAGCTGAGGTGCTAGAGCAGTTTTTTTGTGCAGCTATCTTTGTAAACATTTCTGTAGTGTTTACTGTCTAAAAGAGTGTAGGCTAGTAGCTTTAGTATTGTTCTCCACCCTCCTTCCCTGTTGGTGTCTTGCTGTTATACTTGGTGGCTTTGCAGTTGCCCGCCCCTACTGTAAATTTGATCTGGGACACTCCTCCCAGTCAGGTGTCATTAGCTCATTCTACCTAATACAGAGAGAACATTTGAGAAGGCCAACCCACTTAGTTTCCTAACCTTGAGTTATCTTCTGCTATTCCTATCTCCGTTTCCTTTACAAAAAAAAAAAAAAATGCTAGAATCACACTGTGTTCTGTTTAACTTGAACAAAAAAAATTACACTTGTTTCCTTCCTTTCCTGTAACTAGTCTAGTCCAGATACAGATTTCCTATATCCAAGACTGTTTGTAATCTTCTGAGCCCCCCAAGCCTGTCTATGTTGGAGGGAAGCCTGCTAGCTTATCAGTGGGAGTGGTAAGCACTAGGTAACCTATCTATCACATAAGGAGTGGTTTCTGGACCAGAAATTGTAGTTATTGGCCATTTGGGCAGTTTTTCCATCTCTCTCAACTTCCTGATTTAAAAGCCTGCATTTTCACTTGTCCCCCCCCCCCCCTTCCTGGAACTAGTCTAGTCCAGATACAGATTTGCTATATCCAGGACTGTTTGTAAGCTCCTGAGCCCCCCAAGCCTTTCTGTGTTGGAGGGAAGCCTTCTAGCTTATCAGTGGGAGTGGTAAGCACAAGGTAACCCATCTACCACATAAGGAGTGATTCTGGCCCAGAAATTGTAGTTATTGGCCATTTGGGCAGTTTTTCCATCTCTTCTCAACTTTCTGATTTAAAAGCCCGCATTTGCACTTGTTTCCCTCATTTCCTGTAACTAGTCTAGTCCAGATACAGATTTGCTGTATCCAGGACTGTTTGTAAGCTCCTGAGGCCCCCAAGCCTTTCTGTGTTGGAGGGAAGCCTGCTAGCTTATCAGTGGGAGTGGTAAGCACTAGGTAACCTATCTACCACATAAGGAGTGGTTTCTGGCCCGGAAATTGTAGTTATTGGCCATTTGGGCAATTTTTCCATCTTTTTCAACTTTCAGATTTAAAAGCCCACATTTACACTTGTTTCTTTCCTGTAACTAGTCTGGTTCAGATACAGATTCTTAGTTTTAGCACTTGAATTTGCTTATTCGTGATCAGCACTTGTTCAGAACTTTTTGTAAGCACTAAATAAGCTACAAATTACTACACCTCTCAACCTTCATCATTACCTAGAAGAAAACAGCTTTTGTACTTACTTTCCTCACCTGCTTAGAGAAAAACAGTTCTTGTACTCACTTTCCTTACTTGACTAGAGGAAAACAGTTTTTTATTCAGGCATGCCCAAGGGCCAGCTCCTATTGTTCTCTCCTGTCTATCTGATGAATTTGGGCATCTTGGGACAATGTAGTAATTGCCTCATGTACACAGACAACCCTCTCCTCCTACCACCCAACACTACAACCTGTGAGAGATGCACTTATCTAGCCAAACTGGAGGTAAAGCTTTCTCCAACCAAGACTGAACTTGACAGTCAAGAGGAGAAGGTAAACATTTGCACCACACCACGCTCATCACATTGTCCCACTAAACCTACACCACCAAAATCCACACATGGAAATGCAAAGACATTCGTGGAGGCTCTCAGTAATAATCTGCTCAAACAACAGAGAGCTCCAAAGCAGAAACGCAAGCAACCTCCACCCCCAACACAACCCAAATGACACATAGCCCACAGACTCAGTGTGCCACTCAACAACAGCCCATAAGGCAAAACAATGTACCCAACACACTAGTCATAGGCAACTCTATAGTCAGGCACACTGATGTCCCACTCACCAGGCTAAACAAGGATAAGGTTACTGTCAGCTGCCTGTCAGGTGCCAGGATCCACCACATAACCCACGCACTGAGGTCACTCCACAACATGTACAAATATGACTGTCATTCTCCATGTTGGTGTGAATGACCTGAGACGTACTTCCCTGGACTACATGAAAAGAGACATGGAAGAGCTCTCTGATCTTGTAGCCCAGGCAGGTATGACCCTAGCCCTGAGTAGCATCCTGCCATCACCCAGAATGATACCTCAGTAAAAGGACAAAATGATTGACTTCAATAATTGGCTAAGCTTCTGGTGTCATTCTAAGGGGATCCAGTATCTGTCTGCCTGGGACGACATGGTCGACAGACCACGATGCTTTGCCAGAGATGGCCTGCACCTGCCACCCCTGGGATTCTGGATACTGGCTAAGGCTCTTGCTGCCCCTTATAGTGCCTGTTTTAGGCAAGGTTCAAATGACAAATTCACCACCATAACAGAAACAGGCAAGCAAAAACTGAGGGTAATGCTACTCAGTGCTAGACGTCTAAAACTCAAAACGCACTCCCTTGAGGCACTCCTTAAAATGGAGAACATCGATATCTGTGCAGTGACTGAGACCTGGTTCAGAGCACACCTGGATTACCAGGCTATAACCCATACCACACTTTTCAGCCACCTAACCTGGACTGGAACAACAAAGGAGGAGGTGTGTCCATATTCATTAAGGATATCCACACCTCCAGGCTAGTTGCTCAGCATAACGCATCAGAGGTTATCCAAGTGCAACTAACTGTGGGCAAAATTGCAATCCAAACTGTAACTTGCTACAGATTCCCCCACCATGTCCCAGGATTCTCACTCCTCTTTTCTTGATATACTGGAAAATATTAGGGTTCAACTAAACACCCTAATAATGGGTGATTTCAACTATCCCACCATTAACTGGGAAAACTACTCATGTACCAACTCCTTCTCTCAATGATTTCTGGAATTCATAAATTCCAGTGCCCTGGATCAACTTATTCACACCCCCACCAGGGGCAACAATATCCTAGACCTAGCCATTACTAACATGATTGACCGGTGTTCCACACCTGAAGTCCACTCCTTGTTGGTCAGATCCGACCAAAAGCTAATCAGTCTAGATAGCCAAATCCCATCCCCACCCCCCATTAAGGAAACCACTGTAAAAAATTTCTCCAAAGTCAACTTCATGCTTCTTAAGACAGAAGTGGCAAACTTCATGACACCCATGCAGATGTACAATACAGTTATGACTGCTGAATCCTACACAGATGCACTCTACAAGCACTTACACGATTACATGGATTGTGCTATCCAAAACAGAACCAAGATGCTAGCCTTCAAAAAAAGGAAGCCAATCTGGTGGTCCCCTGCCATAAACAAACTCTACAACAGAAGGAAGAAGCTGTTGCAAAAGAGAGTAAAATCCCATGAGTGGTCTGCCTCAGTAAGAAGCTGAGATCTCTTATAAGATCCTCCAAAGCTAGCTATGAAAACAAAATCACCACTGATTCTAGGGACAACCACAAAGCATTCTATAGCTATGTCAAGCATCTCAGTGGCAACACCCAGATCTGCTCTGAGTTACAGCACAATGGCACAAAAATTACCGAACCAACTGATATTGCCAACATCCTGGCAGATAGGGTCAGTGCTAACTTTACCCCCCTCACCCCTTAAAGGGCCCATATCTATACAGGAAGAATGCGGAGACCCTGTAATCACAACTATGCAGGTAAAAGATGCACTCTCTAAAGCCAAAAACACAGCATCTATGGGACCAGACAACATCCCAGGCTACATTTTACACGAACTTCAGAATGAACTGGTTCCCCACCTAAGCACCATGTTCAGTCATAGTTTCCCATCAGGCTTTGTGCCCACTGAATGGTGCACAGTGACAATTATCCCACTCCACAAAGCGGGAGCCACCACTGATCCTGGGAACTATCGCCCTATTAGCCTGATGAGCCTGGTCTGTAAGGCCATGGAATGTATCATTATGGAACTCATAAATAAAAGACATTGGTAACCTCCAAACTTTGGACCCCACCCAGTTCGGGTTTGCAAAAGGCAGATCATGCCTCCTGAACCTGATTGACTTCTTTGAGGCAGTCACCAAAGCCGTAGACGAGGGTAAGGTGGTTCACACAGCCTATCTTGACCTCGCCAAGGCTTTCGACACCATCCCCCCATTCTGGAATTATAGCTAAATTATTTAAACTAGGTAAAAATCCCTATGTCACAAGATGGGTTGCCAACTGGCTCACTGACAGAACCCACACTGTAAAAGTTGCAGACTCCAAATCTGACTTCAAACCAGTGACAAGTGGAGTACCACAGGGTTCAGTCCTGGGACCTCTCCTGTTTGGTATCTACTTTTCTGAAGTACAGGCTAACACAGGAGGCCTTTGGCTAATGAAGTTTACAGATGACTGCAAACTAGGAGCCATAGTTGAGTCCCCAAATGATGTGAACATCGTACAGAAGGGCCTCACTGAGACAGATGCTTAGTGTCAGAGCCATGGCCTCAGGTTCAGTGCCAAAACGTGATTTGTTATCCCCTTTGGTAAAAACTCTGTAGCCATGAACTACCACATAGGCAGCAGTCTACTTAATGCTGAATGTGTGATAAGAGACCTTTGGACCTAGGTGGACAGTAGTCTCTCCTTTGATAATCACAATGCCACAGTAGTCAGGAAATCCTTCTACACCTCATCATAAAAGGGTTCTCATCCAGGAAAAAAGAGGTCATTGTTCCCCTCTACTTGACACTTATTAGACCCATTATAGAGTACACCACCCCTTTTGGAATGCACCTCAGAAGACATCTGCAGCAGCAGAAGTACCTCACAAAGAGGATTACTGGCCTCAAACAGATGCCCTACACTGACCGTCTCAAAAAACTCCATAGCATATTGCCTAATCTGAGGTGATCTCTGCCTAACATATAAAGTTATGTCAAACCCAGAGCTGTTGGACATGTTACACCTAAAGAAATCCCAACCCCTCCAAGCTACACGCTCTAGGGACCTAAACCTTGTCACCACAATAAAAAGGACATGCTGGAGGGATAGATTCCTGTCCTGGAGAATTCCCATACTCTGGAACAATCTATCCATCTATGTCAAGCAAAGTTCCTCATTAGCACTCTTCAAGAAAAATCTTGTTGAGTGGATGGGAAATAGGAAATACACCCCGGGGATCACTTCTGTGGCTCTGCTCAACAGGGGCACAGGAAAATAACTTTCTTGGGTGGCATAAGCCAGGAAACCTTGTTGGCTAAGCTTACTTAGGCCCTTGGGCCAATAGCCTAATACCTACCTATGAACATATGAACCTATGGATATTGAGTCTTTTATTAAACAACTTATTTTGGAGTCTTACTGGCTTGGTTTGTGTGGTGTTCAAATAGTCTCCTTTTTATTGCTAACTTCTTCCTCCACTTTACATAAAAATTCTAAATTATATCCTCTATCCTTAAACATGGAAATAATATTCAATACTTATTTTGACTCACTTTCTACAGTGGTCATCTGGAGGCTCTTATAAATTGCCCCCTTGGGATTTTTTTTTTTTTTTTTTTAATGAATTGTCGGTGACCACTCTTAAAATGCAGGTAGCTATTAGAGAACATTTCTTTCCTATAAATTTTACTATCTGTTTTCTTATTAAACAAATTCCATTGTAATTCAACATCTAAAAAATAGACCACAGTCCCAACTTCACCAATAGTGAACTGAAAATAATCTGAAATATGATAATGTTTCTAGTCCCCCTTTTTCCCTAGCCATCACCACTATCGCCCATTTCACTCTTGGCTTACCTCCAGCCCATTAAAACTTCTCAGTGTAATAACTAACTTTAAAAATCTTAAAACTGTCATTCAATCTTGAGATGACTGTCAGAAAAATATGTATTAATGTGTGTATGCTTAATGCTAATTAGAAACTAAATAAGTTAACACGTTTTTCATTCTATTTTATATGCACTGTTTTATATACAGTTGAGTTTCATATGAGACTGAAAAGATGCTTTTTGAAACTGCAGTGTGCTTTCTGAAACTTGCAAGATGCCCTCTGACCTAGTAATTGCTAGCACAGCAATATTCATGTTTATGGCTTTTGGAAATGTACTTGAGAAGCAGGTGATTATCTGCTAGGTCAGGAGAAATGAATGAACAATGATATATTCTGTAAATGTAATGATTTTAAACAATCAGCTCTGTGCAACTGCAGAAATTTAGAGATATCATAGACAAAGGATTGTTAGAGAAAATGAACTGCAATCTATACTTGCTTTGTGCTTGAATTAGCCATAGTACCTTGAATGGTAACATTGCATATATCTAACCGGTGGTAGCCAAGGCCACGTTGTTTTTCTTAGGAAGTTTCTCACAACAATTGATAATACCAGCAGAATATTGTAAAACAATTATTACTAAATGATGATGACAAAACTTGTGATTCACTACGTCAGCTTGGTAGGCAATGTCTTATTAGAAAGTATATAAAAATGTTAGCATTTCCTGTTTCTAGTTAGACAAACTCTGTATTAGCACGTTTTTGTCTCCTTGCTGCAAGATTAAAGTGCCTTAACCTGAACCTACCATGTTTTGATCATTTTTAAAGTATATCTTTCCTTTGACAATGACCAAAAGGTCTGCCCTAAATATAATATATATGAAAGGACATGCCAATATAGTACTAAAATTCTCCAATCCATCACTTGGTTGAGTTGTTTCAATTTCTTTAGATTAGCTTACTTTTTTTAAGAGACTTTGCAAATGATTTTTGCATTTACTTCTTATTTGCAATTTGCCTGTATCCAAAAGATTGAGTCTTAATGCATGTGTCTTCCTCACACTTAACCTGCTAAGTTTCCATATAACTTTACAATTCTGAATAGTTCATCTGTGCCTGCATCTCATTCAGATCATGCCAAAATGATTTAATCTACGCAGATGGCCTTTTTGAACTCTGCCCCACCCATCAATAGCTTTTAACCTGTGATTGTCACAATGCAATGGCTAAAGTTATAAATAAAGTTATAAATAAAAAACAGATAGATGGAGACAGAGAGAGAGCGAAAGAGAGAGAGAGAGAGAGAGAGAGAGAGAGAGAGAGAGTGCAACCCTGTAAGGAATTCTTATTCATCATTTTGAATACTTTAAGCTTTGGATACTTTTACCAAACTTTATTCTAGTCTGAATACTCTCAGACTTTTAAGGTCCTTCTCTGATTTTGACCCCATTCTGTCAATAACAACCTTGATTTATCCAGACTTACTGTGCAACAATCATTCATTGTTGGACCAGGTCTTTAATAACTTTCTTAATCATTGAATAATATTATATCTATACACTTCATAAAGTTAGATGTGATTGTTGCCAAGGTCTTTTTCACCATCCCGAAAATTGTTTCTCGATCATACATTCTCACTCCCTGAATGGGCTTTTTGGTATATACATAAGAAAATAAAGGTAGGATGAAAGTTCTTTGAAATACTCACTGGGAATGCTCATGCTCTCACGCCACCTGACTCCTATTTCTTTTTTGCACCCCCATGCTTTTTTTCTCCTTTCTCATAACTCAGCCTAGGGACACCCTTCATTTCATTTCCACTCCTGCTCCCTTTTCTCTTTTCTCGTAACTCACCCTAGTGACTCCCTTCATTTAATTTCCACTCCCTCTCCCTTTTTCCTTTCTCATAACTCACCCTAGTGACTCCCTCCATTTCATGTCCACTCCCTCTCCCCTTCTTCCTTTCTCATAACTCAGCCTAGTGACTCCCTTCATTTCATTTCCACTCCCTCTCCCTTTTACCTTTCTCATATCTCACCCTAGAGACTCCCTTAATTTCATTTCCACTCCCTCTCCTTTTTCCTTTCTCATAACTCACCCTAGTGACTCCCTTCATTTAATTTCCACTCCCTCTCTTTTTTCCTTTCTCATAACTCACCCTAGTGACTCCCTTCATTTCATTTCCACTCCCTCTCCCTTTTTCCTTACTCATAACTCACCCTAGTGACTCCCTTCATTTCATTTCCACTCCCTCTCCCTTTTTCCTTTCTCATAACTCACCCTACTGTCTCCCTTCATTTTGTTTCCACTCCCTCTCCCTTTTCTCCTTTCTCATAACTCACCCTAGTGACTCCCTTCATTTCATTTCCACTCTCTCCCTTTTTCCTTTCTCATAACTCACCCTAGTGACTCCCTTCATTTCATTTCCACTCCATCTCCCTTTTTCCTTTCTCATAACTCACCCTAGTGACTCCCTTCATTTCATTTCCACTCCCTCTCCCATTTTCCTTTCTCATAACTCACCCTAGTGACTTCCTTCTTTTCATTTCCACCCCTCTCCCTTTTCTCCTTTCTCATAACTCACCCTAGTGACTCCCTTCATTTCATTTCCACTCACTCTCCCTTTTTCATTTCTCATAACTCAGCCTAATGACTCCCTTCATTTAATTTCCACTCCCTCTCCCTTTTCTCCTTTCTCATAAGTCACCCTAGTGACTCCCTTCATTTGATTTCCACTCCCTCTCCCTTTTTCCTTTCTCATAACTCAGCCTAGTGACTCCCTTCATTTCATTTCCACTCCCTCTCCCTTTCTTCCTTTCTCATAAATCACTCTAGTGACTCCCTTCATTTCATTTCCACTCCCTCTCCCTTTTTCCTTTCTCATAACTCAGCCTAGTGACTCCCTTCATTTCATTTCCACTCTCTCTCCCTTTTTCCTTTCTCATAACTCACCCTAGTGACTCCCTTCATTTCATTTCCACTCCCTCTCCCTTTTTCCTTTCTAATAACTCACCCTAGTCACTCCCTTCATTTGATTTCCACTCCCTCTCCCTTTTTCCTTTCTCATAACTCATCCTAGTGACTCCCTTCCTTTCATTTCCACTCCCTCTCCCCTTTTCCTTTCTCATAACTCACCCTAGTGACTCCCTTCATTTAATTCCGACTCCATCTCCCTTTTTCCTTTCTCATAACTCACCCTAGTGACTCCCTTCCTTTCATTTCTACTCCCTCTCCCTTTTTCCTTTCTCATAACTCACCCTAGTGACTCCCTTTATTTCATTTCCACTCCATCTCCCTTTTTCCTTTCTCATAACTCACCCTAGTGACTCCCTCCATTTCATTTACACTCCCTCTCCCTTTTTCCTTTCTCATAACTCACCCTAGTGACTCCCTTCATTTAATTTCCACTCCTCTCCCTTTTTCCTTTCTCATAACTCACCCTAGTGACTCCCTTCATTTAATTTCCACTCCCTCTCCCTTTTTCCTTTCTCATAACTCACCCTAGTGACTCCTTCATTTCATTTCCACTCCCTCTCCCTTTTCCTTTCTCATAACTCACCCTAGTGACTCCCTTCATTTCATTTCCACTCCCTCTCCCTTTCTTCCTTTCTCATAACTCACCCTAGTGACTCCCTTCATTTCATTTCCACTCCTCTCCCTTTTCCTTTCTCATAACTCAGCCTAGTGACTCCCTTCATTTCATTTCCACTCCCTCTCCCTTTTTCCTTTCTCATAACTCACCCTAGTGACTCCCTTCATTTCATTTCCACTCCTCTCCCTTTTCCTGTCTCATAACTCACCCTAGTGACTCCCTTCATTTCATTTCCACTCCTCTCCATTTTTTCCTTTCTCATAACTCATCCTAGTGACTCCCTTCATTTCATTTCCACTCCCGCTCCCTTTCCTCCTTTGTCATAACTCATCCTAGTGACTCCCTTCATTTCATTTTCACTCCAGCTCCTTTTTTCCTTTCTCATAACTAAGCCTAGTGACTCCCTTCACTTCATTTCCACTCCTGCTGCCTTTTTCCTTTCTCATAATTCATCCTAGTGACTCCCTTCATTTCATTTCCACTCCATCTCCCTTTTTCCTTTCTCATAACTCAGCCTAATGACTCCCTTCATTTAATTTCCACTCCCTCTCCCTTTTCTCCTTTCTCATAAGTCACCCTAGTGACTCCCTTCATTTGATTACCACTCCCTCTCCCTTTTTCCTTTCTCATAACTCAGCCTAGTGACTCCCTTCATTTCATTTCCACTCTTTCTCCCAACTCACCCTAGTGACTCCCTTCATTTAATTTCCACTCCCCTTTATTTAATTTCCACTCCCTCTCCCTTTTTCCTTTCTCATAACTTCACCCTAGTGACGCCCTTCATTTAATTTCCACTCCCTCTCCCTTTTTCCTTTCCCATAACACACCCTAGTGACTCCCTCCATTTCATGTCCACTCCCTCTCCCCTTCTTCCTTTCTCATAACTCAGCCTAGTGACTCCCTAAATTTCATTTCCACTCCCTCTCCCTTTTACCTTTCTCATATCTCATTGAATAATATTATATCTATACACTTCATAAAGTTAGATGTGATTGTTGCCAAGGTCTTTTTCACCATCCCGAAAATTTTTTCTCCATCATACATTCTCACTCCCTGAATGGGCTTTTTGGTATATACATAAGAAAATAAAGGTAGGATGAAAGTTCTTTGAAATACTCACTGGGAATGCTCATGCTCTCACGCCACCTGACTCCTATTTCTTTTTTGCACCCCCATGCTTTTTTTCTCCTTTCTCATAACTCAGCCTAGGGACACCCTTCATTTCATTTCCACTCCTGCTCCTTTCTTTTCTTGTAACTCACCCTAATGACTCCCTTTATTTAATTTCCACTCCCTCTCCCTTTTTTCATTTCTCATAACTCACCCTAGTGACTCCCTTCATTTCATGTCCACTCCCTCTCCCCTTCCTTTCTCATAACTCAGCCTACTGACTCCTTTCATTTTATTTCCACTCCCTCTCCCTTTCTTCCTTTCTCATAACTCACCCTAGAGACTCCCTTTATTTCATTTCCACTCCCTCTACCCTTTTCTTTTCTCATAACTCACCCTAGTGACTCCCTTCATTTAATTTCCACTCCATCTCCATTTTTTCCTTTCTCATAACTCACACTAGTGACTCCCTTCATTTCATTTCCACCCCTCCCTTTTTCTTTTTCATATCTCACCCTAGTGACTACATTTCATTTCCACTCCCTCCCCCTTTTTTCCTTTCTCATAGCTCACCCTAGTGACTCCCTTCATTTCATTTCCTCTCCCTCTCCCTTTTTCCTTTCTCATAACTCACCCTAGTGACTCCCTTGGTTTCATTTCCACTCCCTCTCCCTTTTTCCTTTCTCATAACTCACCCTAGTGACTCCCTTCATTTCATTTCCACTCCCTCTCCCTTTTCCTTTCTCATAACTCACCCTAGTGACTCCCTTCATTTCATTTCCACTCCTCCCTTTTTCCTTTCTCATAACTCACCCTAGTGACTCCCTTCATTTCATTTCCACTCCCTCTCCCTTTTTCCTTTCTCATAACTCACCCTAGTGACTCCCTTCATTTCATTTCCACTCCCTCTCCTTTTTTTTCTTTCTCATAACTCACCCTAGTGACTCTCTTCATTTCATTTCCACGACCTCTCCTGTTTTCCTTTCTCATAACTCATCTTAGTGACTCCCTTCATTTCATTCACTCTCCCTCTCCCCTTTTCCTTCCTCATAACTCAGCCTAGTGACTCCCTTCATTTCATTTCCACTCCCTCTTTCCTTTTTCCTTTCTCATAACTCACCCTAGTGACTCTCTTCATTTCCACTTCATCTCTCTTTTTGCTTTCTCATAACTCACCCTAGTGACTCCCTTCATTTCATTTACACTCCCTCTCCCTTTTTCCTTTCTCATAACTCACCCTAGTGACAGCCTTCATTTCATTTCCTATTGCTCTCTGCTTTTCCTTTCTCATAACTCACCCTTGTGACTCCCTTCATTTAATTTCCACTCCCTTCATTTAATTTCCACTCCCTCTCCCTTTTTCCTTTCTTATAACTCAGCCCACCCTAGTGACACCCTTCATTTAATTTCCACTCCCTCTCCCTTTTCCCTTCTCATAACTTACCCTAGTGACTCCCTTCATTTCATTTCCACTCCCTCTCCTTTTCCCTTATCATAACTCACCATAGTGACTCCTTAATTTCATTTCCTCCCTCTCATTTTCCTTTCTCATAACTCACCCTAGTGACTCCCTTCATTTCATTTCCACTCCCTCTCCTTTTTTCCTTTCTCATAACTCACCCTAATGACTCCCTTCATTTAATTTCCACTCCATGTCTCTTTTCCTTTCTCATATTTTACCCTAATGACTCACTTCATTTCATTTCCACTCCCTCTTTGTTTTCCTTTCTCATTCCTCAACTTAGTGACTCTCTTCATTTCAATTCCACTCCTCCCTTTTTCTTTCTCATAACTCACCCTAGTGACTCCCTTCATTTAATTTCCACTCCCTCTCCCTTTTCCTTTCTCATAACTCACCCTAGTGACTCCCTTCATTTCATTTCCACTCCCTCTCCCTTTTTCCTTTCTCATAACTCACCCTAGTGACTCCCTTCATTTCATTTCCACCTCTCCCCTTTTCCTTTCTCATAGCTCACCGTAGTGACTTCCTTCATTTCATTTCCACTCCCTCCCCGTTATGTCTTTCTCATAACTCACCCTAGTGACTCCCTTCATTTCATTTTCACTCCATCTCCTTTTCCTTTCTCATAACTCACCCTAGTGACTCCCTTCATTTAATTTCCACTCCCTCCCTTTTTCCTTTTTCATAACTCACCCTAGTGACTCCGTTCATTTCATTTCCACTCCCTCTCCCTTTTTCCTTTCTCATAACTCACCCTAGTGACTCCCTTCATTTCATTTCCACTCTCCCTTTTTCCTTTCTCATAACTCACCCTAGTGACTCCCTTCATTTCATTTCCACTCCCTCTCCTTTTCCTTTCTCATAACTCAGCCTAGTGACTCCCTTCATTTCATTTCCACTCCCTCTCCCTTTTTCCTTTCTCATAACTCACCCTAGTGACTCCCTTCATTTCATTTCCACTCCCTCTCCCTTTTTCCTTTCTAATAACTCACCCTAGTCACTCCCTTCATTTGATTTCCACTCCCTCTCCCTTTTTCCTTTCTCATAACTCATCCTAGTGACTCCCTTCCTTTCATTTCCACTCCCTCTCCCTTTTTCCTTTCTCATAACTCACCCTAGTGACTCCCTTCATTTAATTCTGACTCCATCTCCCTTTTTCCTTTCTCATAACTCACCCTAGTGACTCCCTTCCCTTCATTTCCACTCCCTCTCCCTTTTTCCTTTCTCATAACTCACCCTAGTGACTCCCTTCATTTCATTTCCACTCCATCTCCCTTTTTCCTTTCTCATAACTCAACCTAGTGACTCCCTCCATTTCATTTACACTCCCTCTCCCTTTTTCCTTTCTCATAACTCACCCTCATGACTCCCTTCATTTAATTTCCACTCTTTCTCCCAACTCACCCTAGTGACTCCCTTCATTTAATTTCCACTCCCCTTTATTTAATTTCCACTCCCTCTCCCTTTTTCCTTTCTCATAACTTCACCCTAGTGACGCCCTTCATTTAATTTCCACTCCCTCTCCCTTTTTCCTTTCCCATAACACACCCTAGTGACTCCCTCCATTTCATGTCCACTCCCTCTCCCCTTCTTCCTTTCTCATAACTCAGCCTAGTGACTCCCTTAATTTCATTTCCACTCCCTCTCCCTTTTACCTTTCTCATATCTCACCCTAGAGACTCCCTTAATTTCATTTCCACTCCCTCTCCTTTTTCCTTTCTCATAACTCACCCTAGTGACTCCCTTCATTTAATTTCCACTCCCTCTCCCTTTTTCCTTTCTCATAACTCACCCTAGTGACTCCCTTCATTTCATTTCCACTCCCTCTCCCTTTTTCCTTTCTCATAACTCACCCTAGTGACTCCCTTCATTTCATTTCCACTCCCTCTCCCTTTTTCCTTTCTCATAACTCACCCTAGTGACTCCCTTCATTTCATTTCCACTCCCTCTCCTTTTTCCTTTCTCATAACTCACCCTAGTGACTCCCTTCCTTTCATTCCCACTCCCTCTCCCTTTTTCCTTTCTCATAACTCACCCTAGTGACTCCTTCCTTTCATTTCCACTCCCCCTCCCTTTCCTTTCTAATAACTCACCCTATTGACTGCCTTCATTTCAATTCCACCCCCACTCCGTTTCTCCTCTCTCATAACTCACCCTAGTGACTCCCTTCCTTTCATTTCCACTCCCTCTCCCTTTTTCCTTTCTCATAACTCACCCTAGTGACTCCCTTCATTTCATTTCCACTCCCTCTCCCTTTTTCCTTTCTCATAACTCACCCTAGTGACTCCCTTCATTTCATTTCCACTCCCTCTCCCTTTTCCTTTCTCATAACTCACCCTAGTGACTCCCTTCATTTCATTTCCACTCCCTCTCCCTTTTTCCTTTCTCATAACTCACCCTAGTGACTCCATTCATTTCATTTCCACTCTCTCTCCTTTTTCCTTTCTCATAACTCACCCTAGTGACTCCCTTCATTTCATTTCCACTCTCTTTCCCTTTCCTTTCATAACTCACCCTAGTGACTCCCTGCATTTCATTTCAACTCCCTCTCCCTTTTTCCTTTCTCATAACTCACCCTAGTGAGTCCTTTCATTTCATTTCTACTCCCTCCCCATTTCCTTTCTCATAACTCACCCTACTGACACCCTTCATTTCATTTCCACTCCCTCTCCTTTTTCCTTTCTCATAACTCACCCTAGTGACTCCCTTCATTTCATTTCCACTCGCTCTCCCTTTTTCTCATAACTCACCCTAGTGACTCCTTCCTTTCATTCCCACTTCCTCTCCTTTTCCTTTCTCATAACTCACCCTAGTGACTCCCTTCATTTCATTTCCACTCCCTCTCCCTTTTTCCTTTCTCATAACTCACCCTAGTGACTCCCTTCCTTTCATTCCCACTCCCTCTCCCTTTTTCCTTTCTCATAACTCACCCTAGTGACTCCCTTCATTTCATTTCCACTCCCTCTCCCTTTTTCCTTTCTCATAACTCACCCCAGTGACTCCCTTCATTTCATTCCCACTCTCTCTCCCTTTTTTCCTTTGTCATAACTCACCCTAGTGACTCCCTTCATTTCATTTCCACTCCCTCTCCCTTTTTCCTTTCTCATAACTCACCCTAGTGACTGCCTTCATTTCATTTCCACCCTGCTCCCTTTATCCTTTCTCATAAATCATCCTAGTGACTCCCTTCATTTCATTTCCATCTCCCTTTCCTCATTTCTCATAACTCACCCTATTGACTCCCTTCATTTCATTTCCACTTCCCCTCCATTTTCTCCTTTCTCATAACTCATCCTAGTGACTCCCTTCATTAATTTCCACTCCCTCTTCCTTTTTCCATTCTCATAACTCAGCCTAGTGACTCCCTTCATTTCATTTCTACTCCCTTTTCCTTTCTAATAACTCACCCTAGTCACTCCCTTCATTTGATTTCCACTCCCTCTCCTTTTTTCCTTTCTCATAACTCACCCTAGTGACTCCCTTCATTTCATTTCCACTCCCTCTCCCTTTTTCCTTTCTCATAACTCACCCTAGTGACTCCCTTCATTTCATTTCCACTCCATCTCCCTTTTTCCTTTCTCATAACTCACCCTAGTGACTCCCTCCATTTCATTTACACTCCCTCTCCCTTTTTCCTTTCTCATAACTCACCCTCGTGACTCCCTTCATTTCATTTCCACTCTTTCTCCCAACTCACCCTAGTGACTCCCTTCATTTAATTTCCACTCCCTCTCCCTTTTTCCTTTCTCATAACTTTACCCTAGTGACTCCCTTCATTTAATTTCCACTCCCTCTCCCTTTTTCCTTTCACATAAGTCACCCTAGTGACTCCCTTCATTTCATTTCCACTCCCTCTCCTTTTTTCCTTTCTCATAACTCACCCTAGTGACTCCCTTCATTGCATTTCCACTCCCTCTCCCTTTTTCCTTTCTCATAACTCAGCCTAGTGACTCCCTTCATTTCATTTCCACTCCCTCTCCCTTTTTCCTTTCTTATAACTCACCCTAGTGACTCCCTTCATTTCATCTCCACTCCCTCTTCCTTTTTCCTTTCTCATAACTCACCCTAGTGACTCCCTTCCTTTCATTCCCATTCCCTCTCTCTGTTTTCCTTTCGCATAACTCACCCTAGTGACTCCCTTCATTTCATTTCCACTCCCTCTCCCTTTTTTCCTTCCTCATAACTCACCCTAGTGACTCCCTTCCTTTCATTCCCACTTCCTCTCCCTTTTTCCTTTCTCATAACTCACCCTAGTGACTCCCTTCCTTTCATTCCCACTCCCTCTCCTTTTTCCTTTCTCATAACTCACCCTAGTGACTCCCTTCATTTCATTTCCAATCCCTCTCCCTCTTTTCCTTCCTCATAACTCACCCTAGTGACTCCCTTCCTTTCATTCCCACTCCCTCTCCATTTTTCCTTTCTCATAACTCACCCTAGTGACTCCCTTCCTTTCATTCCCACTCCCTCTCCCTTTTTCCTTTCTCATAACTCACCCTAGTGACTCCCTTCATTTCATTTCCACTCCCTCTCCCTTTTTCCTTTCTCATAACTCAGCCTAGTGACTCCCTTCATTTCATTCCCACTCTCTCCCTTTTTTCCTTTGTCATAACTCACCCTAGTGACTCCCTTCATTTCATTTCCACTCCCTCTCCCTTTTCCTTTCTCATAACTCACCCTAGTGACTCCCTTCATTTCATTTCCAGTCCGTCTCCCTTTCCTCCTTTCTCATAACTCACCCTAGTGACTCCCTTCATTTCATTTCCACTCCCTCTCCCTTTTCTCCTTTCTCATAACTCACCCTAGTGACTACCTTCCTTTCATTCCCACTCCATCTCCCTTTTTCCTTTGTCATAACTCACCCTAGTGACTCCCTTCATTTCATTTCCACTCCCTCTCCCTTTTTCCTTTCTCATAACTCACCCTAGTGACTCCCTTCATTTCATTTCCACTCCCTCTCCCTTATCTCCTTTCTCATAACTCACCCTAGTGACTCCCTTCCTTTCATTCCCACTCCGTCTCCTTTTTCCTTTCTCATAACCCAACCTGTTCACCTCTCACAGTTCTACTCTCCTCTAACTGTTCCTCCCTCTCACCTCATGAAACTCTGAGTGGATTTATGCCTGCAGTCCAAATTATACTTATGCACTCCAAAATACTTGTGCTTTAATTTCATTCAATGCTATGTTACAACATCTTGCTCAAATGGCATTATTCTATCTTATATATTACTGTGTTTTAGTTTTTCTGAAAATTGTATTGTACTTGTTAACTTTGTTGATATTAGCTTTATAATATTTGTAAATGGAGTTTTTCTCCCCAGGCATCCACTGAAAACGGGCTCATTTTCGGCCCAATGGACTTTCCCAGTTTAACAAACTGCAAATAAATAAATAAATAGGATATCCCTGGTTCCAATTCAGAATACTATCTTCTGTTTAACTACTTGATGACTTTATGGAGAAGATGCCACTGGCACATTGAAACTTAGGGACCATGTCTGGTCTCAGTGACAGAAGAAGATAACTCTTATTCTCTCTACCTTAAATATAAATTCCTTCTAAATAAATAGAGAATTACTTTTAAAGTGTCCAAAGCATTCTAATTCCTTTATAGTCAATGCAGTCTTCATATCCCAAGCCAGCACTCTTCCTTTTATCTGCTCATAGCAATGGCATCCCCCATATAACTTTCTAAGCCCATATAACTTTCTAATCCTACAGAAAGGGCTCACTGAGACCGACTGGTATCAGAACCATGACCTTAAGCTCAATGCCAAAAAATGTGTTGTCATCCCCTTCGGGAAAAACCTGGTTCCCATGTATTACCACATCAATAGTAGTCCACTGAACACAGAAGGCATTATAAGAAATCTGGGAACACAGGTTGACAGCAACCTCTCTTTTGACCACCACATTGCCACTGTGGTCAGAAAGTCCTTCTATGTGGCACATCTCATTACTAAGGGTTTTGCATCCAGGAAGAAAGAGGTCATTGTCTCCCTCTACTCTTCCCTCATTAGGCCAATCATTGAGTACAATGCCCCATTTGGCATGTACCTCACTAGACACCTGCAACAACTGGAGAGGCTGAAAAGTACCTCACAAAGAGGATCCTAGGCCTTAAACATTTGTCCTATATGGACAGACTCAAAAAACTCCAACTATTCTATGTCTCATATCACCTACTTAGAGGCAATCTCTGCTTGACTTACAAAGCCATGTCTGACCCAGCTCTGTTAGATATGTTACATCTAAAGAAATCCCAATCCCTCCACACCACATGCTCCAGAAACATCAACCTCATTACCACAATCAAGAGAACATGCTGAAGGGACAGGTTCTTAACCCAGAGACTGCCCATGCTATGGAATAGACTTCTCATACATGTCAAACAGAGCACCTCACTGGCCCTGTTCAAGAGAAATCTTGATGAGTGGATGGGAAATAGAAATTCACCCCAGGGATCACTCCAGTGGCTCTATTCGACAGAGGCACTGGAAACTAAGGTCGGGTGGTATGATGCCAGGGTAATCCTATGGGCTAGGCCTGTAAAGGCTCAAGGGCCATTAGCTTAGCACACACCTATGAACCTATGAATTATCTTTTTCCATATCCTGGAACCCCCTCACCCATTCTTTCTCCTTTTTAGCTTATTTTGTCTGTAATCCTATCATCCTTAATCACTTCCTTTGCACTCTGTTTTCACTAAATGACTCTTTTATAATCTAAAGTACTTCGTTCACTACTCCTCAGTTGCAGAAGATAAATAACCTAGTTTTGCTCTCCCAGATAAATCTTCCCTTTATGCTAAAGCCACCTGCTTTCAGCTTTTCTTCACATTTCTTCGGCTTTCAATGCTGAATCTCTATGTTTCTTTTTTTAATATGTCCCTCACATCTAGTACACTCTGGGCTTCATGAAAGTGTGTTATAATAATTTCTTTTCTAAAACCTCTCTTCATAAAACAAATGGCTATATATATTTAGCAGGGTGTGTGGGGGTTGCAGCCCCCCACAATAAAAGTTTTGATATTTGGCAGTTTTGCTCTTCTGAGCATTCGAAATTGTTGTCATTCAACAACGTAATATGAACCCAATTACTTCAGAAGTTGTTTCCTTCTAACGTCTTGTATTTATTAACATGCTTCTGGCCAGAGATCAGCATAGTTTTCTTACTGGGTACATTACCATCTCTGCCCTGATTCCTATCTGTTGCACCATATATATTGTTTTACTCTGTATACCTGCTGACCATCATGTGTTCATTCCCTCTGAACACTGCATGGACCCATTTGTTTACTTGGTGTCAGAACCTTTTGCTCTATTCATTTCTGAGAGTTGATAGTCAGGTAAGGTGCCATCATCAGCACTAAATATTATTATTTTTTCACTTTGGTCCTAATTTCCCTATACATACCTCCATTATTGTGGGTGGCAGGCAAGGTGGACATACAGTAAAACACCACAAAGTATACCAATAGTTTTACATGTGATGCAGCCATAGACTCTAGCCCCCATGAAACAGCACCATCACTATAATCTTCAGTCTCCACCAGGGATTCTGGTACTGATGCTCTCAGACATGTCTACACACTCCTCACCTGGACAGGGGTGTGCAGGGGTCATTATTTTTGTCCCCCAAGCCAACACCTCCAATGTTCAGGCCATTATCTGAGTCACCTGAGACAAACTCAGAATTTTATCCTTCCATCTAAATGAAGATAACCACACCATCTATAACACTGGATGAAAGCTTACGCTCCAGTGGCATTGTACAAAATTACCTTTGATAGATATATATAGTGGAGCACTTCCCTAAAATAATAAAGCAACTGGTTTTAGTGAGAGGTTTCTTTCCAGGTTACCATCAGAAGTATACAAGTTTAAATCCACTGTAGTCTTTCTGTACAATGTTCTATCTACTTTGGCACTCCACAGGGCTCATTTTAAAATCCATTCTCCTTTCCCTGTTTATCAGTGACCTATCAAATTTTCTCCAGTGTCCGACTTTGCCCTTTATTTATTTATTTACTGACATTTGATTACCAGGAAAGTCCAAATGGGTAGGTGGCCATTTTCAGTTGAGGCCCGGGGAGAAATGTGCCAAAGTATTACACAAACATATTAAGAACCATAATTTTACAGTTTTCAAAAATAATACAAAAACATTTACAATTTGAAATAATTATACTAAATCAGACATGATATAGATACAACTTATTTGACGATGATTTAATATTTACAAAAATCAAAATTTTAGCCAGTTTAGAGAAATTAAAGGTTGGTTAGTATAATACAATCAGGAATTGCAATATGAACTTGAAAAAAAAAACAAGGTTATGACAAATTTTGATAGAGAGTCAGGGGAGAGACACTGATTGAAATTAGGAACTGAATGAAGAAGGGGGGATAAGGAGGTGTAAGGTATGAAATGGTACTTGCTCGTATTTAGGGATATATAAAAGGGAGACTATGTTTAACCTGGCATCTCTCCATACTCAGTAGAATGAGCTGATGAGATGAGACTAGGAAGAGTGTCCAAAATCAGATTTATAGTAGGGGTGGGCATCTCAAAAGCTACCAAGTTTAAGAATACAATAGCAGTTGGGTGGGTGGGTGGCAAAAACTCTAACAGAACAGAAAACCTAACGCAAAACAAATGTAATTCAAGAAAAAGATAAAAAACAGAAGTAATCAAACCTAAATTAAAAACTTCAATACAAAATAAAGTGCAGACAGAGATCAGCAATGTTCAGGCAGAGTACAGCAAGCAAGCCAAACAAGCACTCTAGCTAAATAGAGATGCCTCCAAATATTTCTAGCTAAATGAGGAATGCTATTTCTTAACCCCTCCCACTAATTAGCTGATGTTTTTCACTGTTTGCAAAGAAATTTGTTGCTAACTTTTCTAATTGACCCTAGCCAAGACCTCTTAAAACTCCAACAAAACAGACATCTTAAAACAAAACAAATGTAATACAAGAATAAGATTCAAAATAGAAGTAACTTGATCGTAAATGAAAAACTTCAATTCAAAATAAAACACAATGATCAGCAATATTCAGGCAGAGTACAGCAAGCAAGCCAAGCAAGCACTCCAGCTAAAGTTTAGACCAAGTCCTTTTGACAGTTTTTAAAAGTAAAAACACTACTCCTATGGGCCCTGTCAACATCCCTGGATGGTTGTTGAGAAGTATAATTTCCCACTTAGCAAAATCTATCCATCAACTTTCACCTGGAGTCTCACCACTGGAGCAGAGAATGGCAGTTATGTTGCCCTTTCATAAAGGTTATCCCTCTACTGACCCAGGGAATTATATGCCTATTAGTCTCACTAGCATAATTTGCAAAGCTTTGGAATGTATTATAGCTGAGTAAACAAACAATGATATGCATTGCCTTCTATCCCTGGATACACATTGGTTCAGTTTTGTGAAAGGCAGATTGTGCCTGCTCAACTGATTGAATTATCTAAACATGTTACTAAGGGAATGGATAAGTGGCATATGATCTATGATGCTTATTTAGACCTTGTCAAGGCCTGTGATACTATTGTCCATGGTGGGCTTATTGACAAACTCTCCCAATTTAACATGAATCCAGACATAGTTTACTGGATTGGTAAATGGCTCTTTGATAGAACTCCATGCTACTAAAGACTGGGAAGAGATGTTGTAGGCAGAATAATGTCACTAGTGGTGTCCCAGAAAGCTTTGTCTTGGATTTTCTCCTCTTTTTGCATGTTTCTGTGACATAAAAGCTGATATCAAGGGACTTTGACTAACTGAGTTTGCTGATGATTGCAAACTGGGATGGTTCTCAAATCCCACTCTAATACTGAAATTCTCCAGCAAGATCTGGACCAAACAAATGCTTGGTGTATTAATTATGGACAAAAACCTAAAAAAAACAGAATAGGTCAGGTACCTTGAACAACCAAGAAACCAAAAACAATAGCAAAAGGTACCAGTTGGAGGTGTCTGAATAACCACGAAGTAAACGTGTAGCAGCCACAATAGGTTTAAAGCATAAACGCCAAAAATCTCCAAAGCGTTTTCATCCACTAGACTTCATCAGATGTAACAACAAACCATAAATTGAAGAAGCTTTTATACTCTCCCCTCCACATTTACTTTGAGTTAATTGAATAATTTATTAAAATAACTATCTAATTAATACCACTCAACATCTACCATTAAAAAACATAAATATTAGTTAAAAACATTGCAAAGTGCTTGTGCATAAATAAACAAGTATAGAAACACTACATATTAAAAAGTAATCAAATAAGAAACTTCATGTTAATAAAATCAAACTCCATGTGATAGGTGACCCTTTAAAACTATACTTATACTGGTGTAGCATGTAGATGCATACATAAAAAATAGAAATGTGAAATGTTCCTAAAAAAGTAATAAATTGAAAATAACTTTTATTTTATATGCAGAAACATTAATAATATATGTATTACATTACAGAGGAATAAACAAAAAAACACATGAACACATTTACAATTTTGCAGCCCTCATTCTCAATAGAGGGGCAATAGAAATGTGTTCATTAAGCCCAGGGAATCTATTGGCTTCTAAAAATAATTGTGAATATACTTCTCTTACTTCTATCCTATTCTCCCATGGCCCCCCCCCAGTATCCTGATGCACCATTTCAATTACAAAAAAGCCCCACTTAGCATTGGGACATAACAAGGTGTGTTTGTATAGTGCATTGTTACCATCCTCTGTTCTTATGGCATTTAAATGTTCGTAAATTCTCCTTTTTAGTTTTCATGTAGTTTTGCCAATATAAAACGCACTATATTCCTTACAAAGACCTAAATAAACAAGCCCTTCACTACTACAATTAGAAAAACTACTACTTTTAACCAAATAGTCTCTGTCCTTAATATATACTGAATCCTGTCTAAGAATAAATGAACATTGAGCACAAGATCCACACCTGTATGTCCCCGGTTTTCTTCCTTTCTGCCCCTTGTAATTATTCTCCAACAACTCCTTGAGGTTCTTGCCTTTTTTATAGGTAAAGTTTAGTGGATTTTTGAACAAGGTCTCTAGTTCTAAATAACTACTAAACCTACCCCAATGTTGTGTTATAATGTTTCTAACCTT